>NC_086101.1:72871551-73096551 GCF_963921235.1 Mobula hypostoma | reverse complement strand
ACCAAACAACTACCACAAATGAAGTCACTGCATAATCCCATTTGGCCTTAGTAAAACATATTCTTTTATATAATACAAAAACATTTGTATAGCTTCACTGAGCATTCAAAGGCAACTCATATTTGTCCAGTTGATTGGAAGTCTAGCTAAGCCGTTGAAGGAGACACAAAAGCCTTATTGTAAGACCTAAATGAACTATGGCCCAATGTTTCAAAATGCATGGGCAGAGGGAGGCTGGTTTCCTTTATCCGGTAAATAAATCCCAAGTTCCATTTCTTTCTGACCACCCACACATCATTTCAATAAGAAAAGACCAACAAACAAAACAAAGTGGTTGTAACCCACTGAGCACCAACTGAAACCCATTGGTGTAAGGGAAAGATACAGGAGCAGTCACCATATTTCAAAACAAGATTAACTTTTTAAATAATCAAATATCATCATTGTCATGTGCCATGTTGTATGACAAGGGCGATCATGGTCTATCCATGACCATCATTGTTCTTGGCAAAAGTGTCTTGCCATCATCTTCTTCTGGGCAATGTCTTTACAAGCTGGGTGACTCCTGCCTTTATCAATACTCTTCACAGTTTGCCTGCCTGACATCAGTGGTTGCATAACCAGGACTTGTAACATGCACTAGATACGACCATCCACCACCCACTCTCATGGCTTCACGTGACACTGATCGGGGGAGCTAGGCAAGTGCTACACCTTGCCCGAGGGTGACCTGCAGACTAGTGGAGGGAAGGACCTCTTTTGGGAGAGTCCAATCTCCACCCCATCACCTGGGTTGAATCTATGAAAAGTTTTTCTTAAGCGAAAAACATACCAGCATATGAAGAGCAGGCAGCTACTGGTGCAATCACTACAGTGTCAAAAGAGACAGATGGGTATTTAATTTGTCAATTATATCAATAAAGCAAAAGCAAAAAGCTTCCGCAGAGATCCAGCTTGCGCTCGATCTTTTTATCAACTGGCTAATACTGTCAATGCTGCAATAAGATGCAGGTACGGAGAAAGGAGCTAGAAAGTTAGTAATGGCCCTAGTTGTTAGATGCAATTGGTTTATTGTTGTCACACGTACTGAGGTAGTGAGCAGATTAGCTTGCACGCCATCCTTACAGGTCATTCATTCCATTCGTAAGTATGTGGAGGTAGTGTCAAGAACAACAAGAACAGAATGCAGAAGAACACCACAGGCCCTTCAGCCCACAATATTGTGCTGACCCTATAACGTATTCCAAGGTCAATTCAACTCTTACCTTCTGTTGCGTATTTAATGTTTCAGTAATCTTGTATATATATTGGTTGATTAAGCTTTCCTGTTCATTCAAATAATTCTTTATGGGTTATACAGTAAGTAAAAATATGTTAATAACAAAACGTGCAAGCCTCGCTCAAAGTAAAGACAAAGCTGCACCCATAATCTCAGACTCCTGAGTTTTCTTTGAATTAGTTTAATGTTTTGAAGTAACAAAACATAACACCTGCTACATAGCCCTCCATTTTTTCTATCATCCACATGTCAACCTAAGAATCTCTAAAATGTCCCTGATGCATCACCACCCCCCTTGACAATTCCGACACTCTGTGTAGAAAGCCCACCACTGACAGCCCCCCCATACTTCCCTCTCGATGCCTTCAAGTTAGTGTTACAGTTACAGAGAAAAAGCAGTGCAGGTGAACAAATAAAATGCAAGGGTCATGATAAGGTAACTTTGAGATTTAGTGTGTAAGAGGTCGATTTAAGACTCTTGTAACAAACATTAGGGTTTAAACTGTCCTTCAAACTCGTGGTATGTTTTCAAGTTTTTATATATTCTGTCTGATGGGAGGCAGAGAGAAGAGAGAATGGTTGGGGTGGGAGGGGCCCATGGCTGCTTTCTTGAGGGAATGTGAAGTACAGACAGAGTCCATGGAAGGGAGACTGGTTCTCACAATCGTCAAAGCTGCGTTCACAATTCTGCATTTTTTTTGCTGTCTTACACCGGGTAGTTGCATGGTGTGATAGGATGCTTTTTCAATTGTGCATCTGTAAAAATTGGTGACAGCCATTAGGGATGTGCCAGATGTGCTTAGCGTACAAAACCCGAATTATCGCACTGTAGTGTGGTACTTGCATAGTGAAGAAGCACTACTAGCATCTGCATACCTGCAAATTCTTTGGATCTGATCCACAGTCTCCCATAATTCCAGAATGCACAGGAGAACTAATTGTGCACAGCATTCTTACTGAAGGCTCCAGCTGGTACATCACTTCACGTCCACATTGTACAGTTAAGATTCAAGTACATTATCAAAGAATGTATAAATTATACAACCTTGAAATTTGCTTGCTCACAAGTAGCCACATAGGTTACATAATTAGGAGAAACGTACATAATTCTCATCCACTGACTTTGAGTTGGGCTGTCACTTTAACAGGCTGGTCTGACGTGACGACGTTATTATGTAAAGAGTTTTAGCACACTTTTCTGTGTAAGTTTTGGAGTTTGATAAAATGTGTTACGGTGTTTCTTAAGCATAAGAGGCCTCACTTCGTTCTATTTGCGAAAACCTACACTGGTGATCCCGATGCTCTAGGACAACTCCAGAGTCATTGAACATGCCGGCCAATGCAGTCGCTTTGAAACTGCCAGAGTTTTGTAAGCAAAGTGCTGTCACTTAGTTTGTACAAGCTGAGGCCCAATTGGCTCTGCGAGAAACCTCTACCATTAACACCAAATTTTACTACGTGGTAGCATCGCTCAGCAATTCCACGGCTGTGAGTGTGGCATGTCTGCTTGAACAGCCACCTGAACACGATAAATACCGATCGCCTTTTTACAGACTTTGGAGTCTATTGGAGTCTGAGCATGTCAAACAGTTGCTCTTCCTGCCTAGACTGGGCAACACAAGGCCTTCGGAGCTAATGGACCCTGTGCTCTCCCTCCGAGGAACTCACCATCCTTGTTTTATTTTTAAAGAGCTCTTCATGCAGCAAATGCCTGATCAAGTTCACGAAGCGCTCACTAATGCATCCATGAATTTCTACAGGGAGCTTGGCTGCTAGTCCATATTCAGCTAAGCAGCAGTGTATCATCTCCCTTCTTCTCTCTGTCGCAATACACCCAGTCACCATGGCCTCCAACACAAGGGTGCCTGCGGATGCAAAACAAATGACACTAGGCCTGTGTTTTTACCACACTTGCTTTGATAAAATTGCTAGGAAGTGCCGACTGCCTTGCAGCTTCAACAGTGCCAGTGCACCGAGACATCAGTGGTCTATGAACACCGTGGGTTCCAGCAGCCAGGGTGGTCTACTTGTTCATTACAGACACCATCTCAGGGTGATGTCTCCTGTGTGACACCGGTGCTCAAGTGAGCGTGCTACCAACATCACCTATTGATGAGAAGGCAAAGAGTGACAAAACCTCGCTGGAGGCAGCAAATGGCAGCAGGGTCCAGACTCACGGGACACGATGGGTGATGTCACACTTCAGTAGGTGACATTACACTGAGGACTTTGTCCTGGCTGGAGTGGCTAGACCTCTGCTCGGTACAGATTTCCTGTGTGCCCAAGGACCGTTAGTCAATCTTAAGAACTGCGGCTTGTGAATGTTAAGGATTTGGGGTGTTTACCCAGATCCGCTGTGTTCCCCACAATCTCTGTCAAATGCATGCACCACCAGATATGAATTTACTCAACTGCTGGGCGAATTCCCAGACCCCACATTCTCCACTATACTCGCAAAA
Organism: Mobula hypostoma; assembly: GCF_963921235.1. NCBI lineage: Eukaryota > Metazoa > Chordata > Chondrichthyes > Myliobatiformes > Myliobatidae > Mobula > Mobula hypostoma. The sequence continues at coordinate 73,092,813 of NC_086101.1, read as the reverse complement.
TACGGGGTCAAGCATCACACTCTCACAAATGGCCCGCTAGCGTAGACTGGACCCAGAATAGCTGGCAACTGCGACGGCCGAGTTGGCCGACATGAAAAGACTCGGAATTGTACGCCGGTTGAATAGCCCCCGGGCTTTACCACTCCATATAGTCGCCAAGTCCGATGGGGGTTGCTGCCCACGTGGTAATTACCGATGCCTTAACGAGGCCACCACCCCCAATCGTTACCCAGTCCTACACATTCAAAACTTTTTGGCACATCTAGCGAGAAGTCGATGTAATCAGCGGCTACCATCAGGTGCCTGTGTGCTCAAATGACATTCCCTAAATGGCTGTGATAACCCCGACTGGACTCTGAGTTTCTGTGCATGCCATTTGGTCTGAAAAATGCCGTACAGACTTTTCAACGGCTGATGGACTCAGTATTAAACGACTTAGATTTTCTTTTTGATTACCTGGATGACATACCTTGTCACCAGTGTGTCAAAATTCAAACACTTATTTAATCTCTGCAGACTTTGAGCAGTTGAGCCAACACAGGTTGATTATTAACTTTGCTTAATGCCAGTTTGGGTAGTCAACCATCCACTTTCTTGGCCGTTACATTTCTGCAGAAGCTGCAGAGCCTCTCCCAACAAAGCAGCTACTACTATGGATTTCCCACTGCCCCGCACTACTAAAAAACTGCAGGAGATTTTAGATCTGATGAACTCATTCTGCCCGTGTAATGCCCTTTAAGGCAATACCCCAAATCAAGTGTTTAACTGGTCACTGGACATGACCAGGACATTTGATGGCGTCAAATGAGCTCTTTCTAACATGACCCTACTGACGCACCGGCTCCCCAACACACCCACAGCCTCTGATTCTTCAGACGATGCTGTGGGTGCTGTGCCAGCAGCTCCAACCACGCCCCCCCCCCGCCAAAAGGAAGTATATCACGTTTGACCATGAGCTTCTCGGTCTCTATCTGGCTATCCGCAATTTCTGTTTTCAACTGCAGGGTCTCCATTTCACAGTGTTGGTTGACCACAAACCCCTCGTGCATGCGATGGCCAAAATATTGGACCCTTGGTCTGCACAGCAGCAATACCACCTGGCTCCAGGCCTAGTCCACCCTGCCCAGTGACCTCCCTCTGGGCTCAGATTGCGTTACCCAGCCCAAAGTCACTCTCGAGCTCTTCAAATCAGCTCGGTACCCAGAGCAATCCAAGCTCGCACTCAGGCCAGTTGTGCAGACACTGAATCTCCTCTGACAGTGCCCCGACTTCTCTCTTCGGTGCCCAGAGCGATCCAGCCTTGCATCTAGGCCACTTGTATGGGCATCGGAACTCCATCTGCAATGATTCTGGAACCAACCTTCCCCCGAACTTGCCTCGCCATCACTCACCCCTTCCCTGATAGAGGTGATAATTTTACACAAATTTCCTCAAAAAGGGTATTTTAGTGCTGCTTTTAGTCAAATTTTACCAAAGAGCAATCGCACACATTCAGTAGTCAGGGTGGCTAAACAGAGCTTTGGGACCAATCTATGTGGGAATACATAGATCATTGTAGCACAGTACAGGCCCTTTGGCCCACAATATTGTGCCAACCTTTTAACCTGTTCTATAGTCAATCTAATCCTTCCCTCCTCCATATTCCTCCATTTTTCTACCATCCATGTGTCTATTGAAGAGTTTCTTAACTGTCCCTAAAGTATCTGCCCCTAACATCACCCCAGCAGAACATTCCACACACCCACCACTGTCTGTGTAAAGAACGTACTTCTGACATTCCCTCTAACTTTCCTCCAATCACTTAAAATTATGCTAATCCGTATTAGCCGTTTTTGCCCTGGGGAAAAGTCTCTGGACCAAGAGAATACTGTTATACCAAGAGGAACGCTGTGCTAGGCATCTCCATGGAATCACCAAAAATTCCTGGACAATACCATGGATAAAATGGCTGAGGAAATAATTCCAAAAGCTAGATTCACCAACGCAAGAGGTCAACAGACAATGAAGAACCCTGCCGATAGAAATACACTGTTCCAGAGACAATTGCCCAAAGCCATTGCTATAACAAGATAGACCATCTTCTGGTCAATATGGCACCTGCGTACAACACTCCTCTGGCCTACATCTTCTGGATAGATTGTGAAACCATATATTTCATTTCTTTTATGTCTTTTACTTTTTTTCGTCTTCTATGTGATTCTGGAACTGTTGGAGTTGGCCATTTACTCTTTGGAGATCGTTTGGGTTCCAGCACTCTGCAGTCTCCGAGAGCATTTCAGGAGGCAGAGGTGGAGAGCGTAGGCAGGACACAGGATGGGGCACGAGCTGATGTTTGACTCCATTTTACCAATTAAAGCTTCCATTGTTTGCCGATTAAAGTGACAGAGAAGACAGAAGCATTGAGGCAAGTGCGAAGGGTTGGCACCTGCTGCCTGGCTTTTGATCACTCTACTATGGAAAGGGAAAGGCCTGCCAGGGAATGTTGCCCAGGTTTTCTGCGTTTTGGCCATGGAATTGGTGTATAGCCCTCCCACCCTACAGTTTTTTATATTCTGTGTTTCTTGCCTGATCTTTTTTGGGGGTTTTTTTGTGTGGGGAGGGGCTTTGGGCGTTGATGTGCATGTTCCGTTTTTTTGCGGGGAGGGGGATTTTGGGGTAATGAGCCTGTTCTATTTTTGTGCGGGGAGGGGGATTTGGGGCTAATGTGCCTGTTCCATTTTGTTCATTTTTTTCTGTGCAGGAGGAGGGATTTGGGGGTTGATATGCCTGTTTAGTTTTTGTTCATTTTTTGTGTGGGAGGTGTGGATTTGGGGGTTGATGATTGTGCTGCTTTTCTTTTCTTTCGTGGGTCCGTGGCTACCTGGAGAAGAATTTCAAGTTGTATACTTTGATAATAAATGAACCTTTGAAGAACATGTTTGCAGTAATAACAGTATTGGAGGGTGGGATGGAAGACAAAGAACCCTGGCTGAGACGCCAAAGTTCTGTGACAAAGCAGTAAAATATTAACGCAAACAACAGGAATTCTGCAGATGCTGGAAATTCAAGCAACACACATCAAAGTTGCTGGTGAACGCAGCAGGCCAGGCAGCATCTGTAGGAAGAGGTGCAGTCGACGTTTCTGGCCGAGACCCTTCGTCAGGACTAACTGAAGGAAGAGTGAGTGAGGTGCAGTCGACGTTTCAGGCCGAGACCCTTCGTCAGGACTAACTGAAGGAAGCGTGAGTAAGCCTTACTCACTCTTCCTTCAGTTAGTCCTGACGAAGGGTCTCGGCCTGAAACGTCGACTGCACCTCTTCCTACAGATGCTGCCTGGCCTGCTGCGTTCACCAGCAACTTTGATGTGTGTTGCAGTAAAATATTAAATAGGTTTTGGGGTAGTTTACAACAAGAATATAGAGTCGCTGCCCAAACAAAAACACAAAATAAAAGCATCATCAGTCCTTTTCAAAATCAGTTCACTTTACCATACTAGTTGCTGGATCAAGCAGTTGTTTAGAAAAGCTGGTTAAAGTGGGTTTATTCGTCTACTGTTACTGAAGTTGAGCGACAGCTTATTGGTGCTCAATAAGACAAGAAATACAAGCAATTAACAACACTTTTTCTGTGGTAAGTTGTGGTAAACTATCACCACAAACAATGAAGAGGCGAGCGAGGGTGGGGCTGACTCCAGGGTCAAGCCTCGTGGGTGCAATGCCAAGTCGGAGCTTAGCACGTTCGAGAAGAAGTGAGGTCGAGGCATGATCAAGATGGAGACAGAGTCGGAGATAGGGATGGAGCACGTGAATCGGAGAGGAGTCAGTGCAAAGGAGTTTCATAGCCCGTCCACCTAAACCAGGAGCAAGGCTGGATGTATCTAAGCACCGAGCCAGTTTGGAAAGGGCTGGGCAGTGGGTTGCAGGCCCAGAGCATATCACTGCGGCGGGGCCCGGGTCCTAGTGTGAGGGTGACCCAGTGTTTGGACAATATAAACTCTGGCTCAGATAGACTGAAAAGACAAGGTGTCCAGGACCAGAGACGAGGGTTGGGCCAACTCTGTTCATTCTTCTGCGATGTTTAATCCTCTCTCCGTGGCATTCAGGCTGTGAGACTGCTCCAGCTGCTACAAACTTTGTAGCTGCGACCTTAGCAGTGACTTGCCCTGCTGTGTGATAAACTGAGAACGAGGCTATGGGCCTACTCCGGGTCTATGGACTCAATTTGGTTCAGAATGCTGTTGTTTACTCTTATTGTTTGTATGATTTGTGTTTTTTTCCCTCTTTCTCTGTGCATCGGGTGTTGGTCTTTTTATTTAATTGGGTTCTTTCAGGTTTCTTGCTTTGTGGCTGCCCGTAAGCAGACGAATCTCAAGGCTGTATAATGTACACATTCTCTTAGAATAATAAATGTACTCTGAAGTATGTTTCTGTACCAATACAAAATTTGGTACTTCACAATGCACTTCAATTAAGGTATTAATCAAATTAACTGAACTAACCAGGAACTCCCATGACAATTGTATAGGCATTAGTTTTCTTCAGACGACTCTTAGTTTTAAGATGGTGGCCTCTTGCTCGATATTTTGCGACAAGCGGAAACATCCTCTTCAGATTTGCCATTAGGGTTTTGTGTTTCAGTCAGGTGCTCTCTCATCTCTTCTGAACTCCAGCACACGACAGGTTTCTACCCCTTAGACCTCCTCACGGTCAAAAGTGTCTTTGAGCCGAAATGAACAAAAGCAGTTGTGTGGGAAAGAATCACAGCTGACAGCTGCAACAGGAGAGCAAGTATGAGTGGGCTGAGCGGTCGCCAGCCAGCTTCACTGGCTCAGTGGGGCGAGCAAGTCTGCTCTGTGCTCACTATTCCCGAGTGATATGGCTCTCCAGAACACTGAGTTCTGGTGGGCACCACCCTAACCTTACAACTCCCACTTTCCACAGGACTGATCTAAGTGCAGCATCAACCAGAACCCAAATCTACATCATCCTGAATTCATTTTCCTAATCTCATTACATGTTACTTGGGTAGAAAAAATTAATAAATTATTACCTTTTTAAATCTTTTTATTGAGTAAGTATACAAAAAAGGTAAGCCATATAAACATTAATACAATGTTAAAGTATAATAAAATTCCAAAAGGTACCAATACCAAAAAAAATACTACAAACAATGTAATATAAACATAAGAAACCAAGATAACATAATAGTATACTAAATTTTATATATATCAATGGAAAAAAAGAAAAAAAAACCCCAAAAAAAACCACCGTGCAACTAACTAAAAGCAAGGCAAAGCAATGGGCTAACTTGAAACCAAACAGAGTTAAACTTAAAATCATGTCCTCAATCCCGACCTCCATTAAAAACAGTGAAAAAAAAACAAGAAGGGTAAATATTACATTAAATGAAAATATCGAATAAAAGGTCCCCAAATCTGTTCAAATTTAAATGAAGAATCATAAAGGTTACTTCTAATTTTCTCCAAATTCAAACATAAAATCGTCTGAGAATAAATTATTACCTTTAAAGTTCTGCTTCTTAATTTGGAAACTAGCTGCTCACACTAACTAATTAACACAAGAAAGTCTGCAGATGCTGGAAATCCAAAGCAACGCCCCTGAAATGTCCACAGATGCTTCCTGACCTGCTGAGTTCCTCCAGCATTTTGTATGTGTTGCTCACACTAACTATGCAGGCTCAATTGATATCCTGAACCCAATATCATTCAGGCAAATATAGAGAACAGACAATAGAGGATTACTCTCCTCTGTACAGAACAACATCAGTCCCCCTCACTATACCAACCCCGACTACCATTACCTTCCATCTTTATTACCTCAGTAAAATCACTCAACATGTGCAAATCAAGGGGGCAATGTTGATGTGGAGGAATGGTACAAACTGCTTGACAACTTGAAATTAGAAACACAAATTCTGTGCTGTACCATAAATAAAGAAATTAATGATTTAATTCATTCATTAATTAAAATAAAATTAAAATGTAACAGTATTGGTCCAACTTACTAACCCTAACCCGAATGTCTTTGGGATGTGCAAGGAAACGGGATCACCCGGAGGACGGACGCGCGGTCACGGAGTGAAACCGGTTCACCCAGAGGACAGACGCGGTCACGGGGTGAAACTGGTTCACCCAGAGGAAAGGCACAGTCACAGGGTGAAACCGGATCACCCAGAGGACAGACGCAGTCACAGGGTGAAAACGGTTCACCCAGAGGACAGACGCCCTCACGAGGTGAAACCGGATCACCGAGGGAAAGACACAGGGTCATAGGGAGAATGTACAAAGTTCTCACAGACCGCAGGGGGAACTGAACGCCAATCTTACAGCTGCACTAACTGTGATGCAACTGAGCGCATCTACTAACAATGTACTGTGGTGCAAAGAAAGGGTTACACCAAGTAATAACGGGTCAAATTAGCTTTATTTAAACAGTGGGAAATTATTATAGGGATAGTACATTCAAGTGGAAAGCAAACATCAGCAGTAGCTGCAGATCCCAAATACAAACAGAAGATGCTATAATGTATGGATCTATTTCTTTTAGAGCAATGACCTCCCCCCGCCCACCAGCACTACGTATTGATCTGTTGTCTACACATGCACATTGTTCTCTCTCTCTCTCGCTGCAATGTGAATACACCAGTTAAAGCCACCTCCTGTGTGCTTTTATTTAATCGATATGTAGTTGTGCACAGACACAACAAATTGGTGACCAGTACGAACCCAAATGTCAGAAAATATCACAAACTGCACCGACAGTTACAGCACGCAACAGCGAGAGTTAAACAGCATGAGAAAGCCAAAGGACCTGTGAGTAACAGTGAAAGACACGTTGAATTTAAAGTGACAATAACTTTAGTCAGGAAAGTTGATGAACTTGACAGTGTTATGAAGGCTGAGAGTCATATATCGAGAGGGTTGAAGTGTATTGTAACACGAACAATGTGGAGAGGCGAAAGAAAGCCCCTATACTTCTTAGCTTAATGGGTGGAAGGACGTTCAGTCTCTTACACAACCTAGTAATCGCTGAGAAGCCAGCAAGCAAAGCATTAGATGAAATTGTTACAACTATACAAAATCACTTGAGCCCTACACTGCTGATAACAGCTGAGAGATTTAGATTTTACAAAAGGAACCAGTCAAAAGATGAATGCATTTCTGAATATATTGCAGAACTATGCAAACTTTCCCAGTACTGTGACTTTACAGGTGGGCTTTCTGATGCATTAAAAGACAGGCTTGTACGCGGCATGCATAATCAAAGCACTCAAAAGAGGCTAATGTCTGAAAGAGACCTAACCTTAGAACAGGCATTGACCATTGCAATCCGTTTCCGTTTGCATATCATTGGAAACTGCTGCAATCTTAGAAAGTGTAAGACAGAAAATATCTCTGAATGGTGCAAGAAGCCAAAGGTGTTATGGATGTGGCAAATCCTTCCCTGATGCAAGTTACTGCTGGTTCAAAGAAAAAGTAACTTGCAGAAATTGTCACAGACAAGTTCACATAGGGAGAATGTGCAAGGCAGACCCCTGTTTCCATCCGGGGGTCAGTGTGGACATGGTGGAGGATTACAAATACCTGGGGATACGAATTGACAATAAACTGGACTGGTCAAAGAACTCTGAGGCTGTCTACAAGAAGGGTCAGAGCCGTCTCTATTTCCTGAGGAGACTGAGGTCCTTTAACATCTGCCGGACGATGCTGACGATGTTCTACGAGTCTGTGGTGGCCATTGTGATCATGTTTGCTGTTGTGTGCTGGTACAGCAGACCGAGGGTGGCAGACACCAACAGAATCAACAAACTCATTCGTAAGGCCAGTGATTTGTGGGGATGGAACTGGACTCTCTCACAATGGTGTCTGAAAAGAGGATGCTGTCCAAGTTGCATGCCATCTTGGACAATGTCTTCCATCCACTACATAATGTGCTGGGTGGGCACAGAAGCACATTCAGCCAGAGACTCATTCCACCGAGATGCAACACAGAGCGTCATAGGAGGTGATTCCTGCCTGTGGCCATCAAACTTTACAACTCCTTCCTTGGAGGGTCAGATACCCTGAGCCAATAGGCTGGTCCTGGACTTATTTCCTGGTATAATTTACATATTACTATTTAACTATTTATGGTTTTATTACTATTTAATTATTTATGGTGCAACTGTAACGAAAACCAATTTCCCCCGGGATCAATAAAGTATGACTATGACTAAAAGCACAACTGAGTAAAAACCCTCAAACACAAATCTAAGCAAATGCTTAAAGTTACTGAGTATAAAGCAGAATCAGACAAGAGTCTAAAGAATGTGAACTGTCATGCCTAGAACTGCATAATATAACCCAAGATCACAAAATCATCTGGATTACAATAGACGTGTATATCGAAGCTGGATACAGGGTCAACTTTGTCCTTAATTCCAGTGGCTGACTACAACAGAGTGTCTTCTAAGACACCATTATAGAAGACCTCAGTGATGCTAAAGGCTTATGCAGGTGAAAAAGTGTCGCCCAAAGGTAGACTGAAAGTAAATGTGACGTATGGAGGTCAAACACAACAGCTTTATGTATTGAAAAGTGGAGGGCCAGCACTTGTGAATGATTGAGAAAAATCCAACTAGACTGGCACTCAATCGAAGCTCTCAGTGTGGCATCAACAGGCAATGGCAGCCCAAATGGTAGCATTAACCAGAGACTGGCACAGCTGCTTAATGCTAATGAGAAGGTGTTTGAGAAGGGTATTGGTAAACTCAAAGGCATGAAGGCCAGATTTGAACTGGATGAAGCAGCAAAATCAAGATTTCATAAAGTATTCCAGTTCCTTACGCACTACACCCAAAAGAAGATGCTGAACTTCACAACTAGGAGTCATCTGGAATTCTCTCCAAGGTTGAGTGGAGTGATTAGGCCATGCCCATTGTCCTGGTGATCAAGAAAGGGAAGGCCGGAGCCGTTCGCAAATGTGGGGATTTCAAGGTGACCATCAACCCCGTGCTGTGTACTGTGCAGTATCCCTGCCATGAATAGAAGACATTTTTGCATCTTTGGCAGGTAGAGAGAGGTTTCCAAAGATTGACGTCTCAAGCCTATCCGGAAATGGAGACGGAGGAGTCAAGCAGGAAGTTCCTCACAATCAACACTCACAAGGGACTGTTCCAGTATAACCATAACGCCTTTGGCATCGCATCAGCTCTAGCAATTTGGCAAAGAGCAATGGACCAAGTGCTCCAAGATATCCCAGGAACACAATGTTACCTTGACGACATCATTATGACTGGCAAAAGTAATGAAGAGCACCTCCAGACACCTACCAAACCCGAAGCCACCTCACAGGTCCAGAGGCGCAACAAGAACACTATCGTTGCAAGATACCTGCCAAACCTGGTGCCACCTCACAGGTCCAGAGGCGCAACAAGAACACTATCGTTGCAAGATACCTGCCAAACCTGGTGCCACCTCACAGGTACAGAGGCGCTACCCTGAAAGAAACAGAGCACCACACAAAAGACTGAACTTTTAGAAATGTGGTTAGTTATGGACTGTTATTGTGAAAGCATGTTTATTTGGAATATGGGTTTATGAAAGGGAATTCAATGTTTTGTACATAGACAGTTTTAGGTTGCATTAATCTAGAGGGGGAGGAAGTGTAATGTGTGGATCTATTTCTTTTAGAGCAATGACCCGCCCCCCCACCGAGCACTACATATTGATCTGTTGTCTACACATGTGCATTGTTCTCTCTCTCTATCGCCGCAATATGAATACACCAGTTAAAGCCATCTCCCAGATGTGTGCTTTTATTTAATTGATATGCAGTTGTGCACAGACACAACAGACGCTATACATATTCCAGAGCTCATGTTCAAATTGCAGAGAAGCCCAAAGGCTGGAAAGCAGAAAAACAGTATGCCTGGTAGTAAAGAAACCAATAGCAACGGTGCTGATCTGATAGAGGGTAAGGACTGCGGATCTCTCTGAAGCGAAGGGAGAATGCCAGAATTGTAAGACGTACACGCAGTTGCTGGAATGCTGAAATAAAGACGAACGCCAGGAAAATCCAGAGCGAGATTTATGCTGTTATATCAGAACTGGACAGGATTGAAAAGCAAAGCCATGGGTTAATGAAGGGCCATCAGAATAGAAAGGCTGAGGCAAAGACACATCTGAATAATGTTCCGATGAAGTAACAAGGAGGGTAAACAGCAATACTTGTAACAAGGTCCCACACAGCAGGCTGGTTGAAGAGTTAAACCCATAGGTGTGTGTGTCAAACTAAATGCAAACCGACCTGGCAGCAGGGGTCATGGGACATTAATTGACAGGGCTTTTGCAGCTGAACAATTGTCACCAGTGGGGCTTCACAAAACCCTGTATTCTGTCCTTCACTCCTTCCACTATTTCCTAAATGTTAGATTTAAACATAAGGGATATCAAAAAAAAACAGACCACTTTCTCAAGCACCTTTGCTCCGTACACCATAAAAGGCAGGATTTCCCAGTGGCCACCGATTTCATTTCGACTTCTCATCCTGAAATCTCTGTCCATGGCCACAATGAGGCCATACTGAGGTAGGAGGAGCAATGCCTCATAATTCGTCGTGCAACCTCTAACCTGGTGGCTGAACCCTGATGCATCCAGTGCACTAGGGCAATTCACAGCTCCCAAGCCCCCACCTCCAACCTCATTCTGACCTGCCTGTCTGGAGCCTCCTGCACTGTTACCACACATGACTGAGGAACAACATCTCATTTTCTACCCAATCAGCTTGCAGGTTTCTCAATACCAAATTTCTAGGTGTCAACATCTCAGAGGATCTAATCTAGGCTTAACATGTTAATGTGATCAAGAAGGCGGCATGCCCGCACCTATATTTCATTAGAACCTTAATCACGACACCAAGGACTTTTGATGTCCGGTGGAGAACAACCTGACTGGGTGCATCACTGCCTGGTGTAGAGGCTCCAATGCACCGGATCGCAAGAGGCTGCAGAGTTGTAGACTCTGCCAGCTCCATCACGGGCTCAATCCTTCCCACCAGAGGACATCTTCAAAATACGGTATATCAAGGCAACAACATCCATCATTAAGGAGTTGGACCATCTGGGACATGCCCTTTTCTCATTACAACCATCCCAGTGGTGGTACGGGAGTCCGGGGTTGCACAGTTAGATTAGATTAGATTATGAGGACATTCAGTCCTCGTTTATTGTCATTTAGAAATGCATGCATTAAAAAATGGTACAATGTTCCTCCAGTATGATATCACAGAAATACAAGACAGACCAAGACTAAAACTGACAAAAACCACAAAATTATACCATTATAGTTACAACAGTGCAAGGCAATACAGTAATTTGATAAAGAGCAGACCATGGACACGGTTAAAAAAAAGTCTCAAAGTCCCGATAGCTCCATCATCTCACGCAGATGGTATAAGGAAGAAAAACTCTCCCTGCCATGAACCTCCAGCGCCGCAAACTTGCCGATGCAGCACCCTGGAAGTACCCGACCACAGCCGACCGAGTCCTTCCGAAAACTTCGAGCCTCCGACACCAAGCACCGAGAACTATCTCTGCCAAGCGCTTCCACCCCAGCCCCGGCTGCCAAGCAACAGGCAAAGCTGAGGATTCGGGGCCTTCCCCTCTGGAGATTCTGGATCACACAGTAGCAGCGGCAGCAAAACAGGCATTTCAGGAGTTTCACCAGATGTTCCTCCATCCTTCTCACGTCCATCTCCATCAAATCAGGATTGTGCACGGCATCCTACTTGACAGATTACAGATACTCATTCCAGAGTGGCCGCTGCACGCTGCGTCGCACCGCCATCTTCTCTGACTAAAATATATAGTCAAAATATTAAAATTAATATTTTAGGTACAGCTTCTTCCACTCCACCATCAGATGTCTGAATGGACAATGAACATCTCACTATTACTCATTTATTTTATTGTAAATTATAGTCATTTTTTATGAATTGCACTGTACTACTTCCACAAAACAAAAAAAATTCACAACATGCGTCAGTAATAATAAACTTGATTCCGATCACATTTCACAATTTCGTGCCACGAGCTATGTTATCTATTGTGGCTTCAGTTCCTCCTTCCTCCATTAACACAGTCTGACCTGCTGGGCAGCTCCTGTAGCCCTGAGTTTCACAACTCTTACATGTCTTTGTGCTCTCAATCTTTCAACTATCATGAACACATTCTCCCGCCATAACCGCCCCTTAACCCGTCAACCAGATGACCTCATTTAAAGCTTACCTCCTTTGGCAATGTGGCTTATCCTATCAGTGACATTCCCTTTGCCCCATCCACCCACTTCTCTGCCTCTCGGATACTCAAAACAAACTTATTTTCTTTATTTTCCTGTTCTGCTGAAGTATCTTGAACCTGATTGTAATCCTACTTTTTCCTGTTTCCACAGATGCTGCCTGAACTGCCGCGTATTTCTAGCCTTTTGTTCTCCTTCTTGGAAATCTGCTTCTGTTTTTAATAGCTGGAAAAAAAGTGAATTCCAGTTAATTGGGACACATCGGGACCAGTACATTTTGGCCCAATTAAGCAGCTGCCCCAATTAGCCAAAGTTTCATGGAAATAGTTAGAAAGGTATAAAAGAGACAATTGAGTAATAAAGTATGTATTTAAATGAAATATAGAACAAATTAGAACATTATCATTACTATAAAATTGTATTAGTTCTTAATAGCTGTCAAGAGGAATTCATCCAGTGTACGTTGCCATGTTCTTTTGATGACTGTCAATGAACAAAATCAACACCAAGTGCAGACTGCGTTCATACAATGCTTTCAACGATGCATCCTCAAAATCTTTGTTTTCATTGTAACATTCAAGCTGATTGTTGATGCTTTCAAATCCTTCGTAGTTCCTAAAACTTTTCCCTCCCAGTCATTTCTGGCATCTCCAAGGCTGAACGCTTGAAACCACCGTGAACAAAACAATTCTGAATTGTCTTACTGCTTATTACTCACCAACTACCATACTACACGTTTGTGTAATCTTTTTTTAAAACACACACAACTGTCACCACTTAAAACATTGTTCACTCAAAGCATGGTGTGGTGTCTAACAGCCACAAGTGCACGTGACTGACACTAGTTAGAAAATGCTCAGCAACAGTCTCCCATCCCAATTAAGTGGTACGGTGTCCCAAATAAACAAAAGGAATCCTGGCTATTTTCTCAATTAGATTTTGTTCTTTAAGAGCTGTCCCAAATAAGTGGCTGCCTCAATTAACCGGAATCCACTGTATTAGAAGGTAAGCATTCTGACAGATTCATATCCCACAGATCCATACTCAAGCTGCCGCTTTGCCTTCTTTATAGCTGCATTGATATGTTGGGTCTGAGACATTGACACCCAGGAACTTGAAATTGCTCTCTCTTTCCTCTTCTGATCCCGCTACGAGTACTGGTGTGTGTTCCTTCCACATTCAGTTCTTCGGTCTTACTGACGTTGAGTGCAAGGTTGTTGCTGGGGCACCACTCAACTAGCTGGTATATCTCTCTTTCCAGTATGCCCTCTCATCGCCATCAGTATTATCCAGGACATCTTCACGGAGCAATTCCTCAAAAAGGCTGTGTCCATCATGAAGAAGGTCCTTCAGGACGTGCCCGCTTCTCATCAGGAAGAAGGTATAGAATCCTGAAGGGACACACTCAGTGATTCAGGAACAACTTCTTCCCCTCTGCCATCAGAATTCTGAATGGACATTAAAACCCATGAGAAGTAGCTCACTACTGCTTTTATTTCTGTTTTTGCACTATTTAATATATATGTATTCATACTGTAATTCAGCATTTTCTCTATTATTATGTATTGCATTGTACTGCTGCCACAAAATTAATACATTTCACGACATATGCCAGTGATATTAAACCTGATTCTGATTCATTACTTAACTCCCTTGAATGTATGCCGCTTCTAAATTAATTACACAAAAGTACAGAATTCAGTTAATTCATCACTCGCACTCAACACTTCATAAAGTACTGGCTGTCATTTTTGAACAACGAATGATCCACCATGAACGTTCTTCATGCTGATGACCTCCCTGAAGAAAGAAATCCGACAGGCAGAGATGATACAAGAGCTTTGGTATGCAGCAGGCAACAGCAATGTCCAGGATCAGTCAAGATAACAGGTCGTTTAACATTCCTGCCTTATGCCACAACCATCATCACTCTTAAATGAACTTAACACAGGCAGACAGGAGGGAAAGGTCTCTACTATACAAACACCATTTGAAGCTGACTTCATATCAGTGGGTGCTCAATAAATTAAGAAACTGAGAAAATCAAGCTGTTCTTGTTTCCTATCAACCCCAAATAAGCTTAATTTTGAAATGTTGAAGTTTAATTGCAAAAAAATTGCAAAGCAAGTGCTACCAAACATGGAAGGGGAAAATGGAGCTAGATGCAATTCCTTCTGGCAATCCAACTGCACTTTCAACGAGACAGCCTACACTCATATCTGCAACACAGACGATCTAAAGCCTTGACAAACTTCCATAGATGTGTGGTGGACAGTATATTGACTGGATGACTTCACTACGGCTGGATACATGAACAGCAATGCCTGCAAAAGGCAGTGGACCTAGCCCAGTCCATCACGGCTAAAGCCATCCCCACCACCGAGCACACCTACAAGGTCACTGTCACAGGAAAACAGCATCCATTATCAAGGACCACCCCCACCATTCAGGCCATGGTCTCTTCTCACTGCTCTCATCAGAAAGTACGGAAGCATTATGTCCCACACCACCAGGTTCAGGAACAGTTACCTTTCAACTATCAGGCTCTTGAACCAGAGTGAGTAACTTCAGTTACCCCATCACCAGACCGATTCCATAACCTATGGACTCACTTTCAAGGCTCTTGTTTACAAAATTAGTTATTAACTATATTATTATTTTGTTTTGCATTTTGTATTTGTACAATGCTGCCTTTTACACTTTGGTTGTTTGTCCGTCTTTGCTAGTGTGCAATTATTCATTGATTCCATTGTGTTTTTTGTATATACTGTGAAAAGTCGCAAGAAAATGAACCTCAGGGTAGTATATAACATTACGTACCCCATAACTGGGTTGCCAAACCAGCAGAAATGGAACGCTCGTTGGAGTCTGTGATTACTAGGAGCTAATAAAGTTTTATTAAAGAAACAAGGATATAAATGTAACAGGTTAGCAATGATAATACACACATATACACAGAAATAGGGTAATAGGAATCAACCAAGCTCTATCGCAGTCTCGGGGTAAAATGATCAGTCTTAAGTGAAGCAGAGTTCAGTTCAGTTCGAAGTAATCGCCATTGTTGTACTGTTGGGTGGACAGGGAGGGAGACAGACAGAGACAGAGATAGATAGATAGATAGATATGGAGATACAGTTGGTTTCGGGCAGACCTTTTGATGTCTTCTGATCCCGCTGTGGTCACCGACCGGATACGATCGTTCTTCCGCGGTGAACCCGGCACCCAGGCAAGGGTGGGCACACACCCTAGGTTCCCACCGATAGTACCTTTACACCCTGTGAGCCTCTAACCGATTCCCGCGAACTGGTCCTCCAAACTCTCACCAACTTGTGGGGCACACTGCTCTTTCCAGGGTCTCGAGGCGTGTCTCGTGCCTTAGCAAACCTGCTCTTTTTATCCCCCTGCTGGGGTATCACCTGTCCATCAAACTTCAAACAGTTCAAGTTCAAAGCAAACGGTCTGTCAATATCTGAATTGTGTTTCCTTCTTGCTGTCAGTTCCTGTTATATGTTTTATCTTAATATCAAATTCCTGTAATGCCAGGCTCCAATTTTATAAGCGTTTGTTTTTAATTGTCTTCCGTTATCTCTCTCATTAGCATCATCCGTCCGGTAGCTCTGCTTGGTGTCACACCTGAGATTAGTAACGTATATGTATTTTGATAATGAATCTACTTTGAATGTTGCTGCTAAGGCCAGCATCTAATGCCCTTCCTCAATTGCAGCTGACAAATAAACAGCTATTTTCCCGATTAGATTACAGAGAGAGTGCAGTGCAGGTAGACAAAGTGCCTAAGAGATATACACCCAGTGGCCACTGCATTACATGGAGCCCAGTATGGTCTTCACTGAGTGTACATCTCATAGGCACTTTGCCTACCTGGTTCAATATGCTGTGCATTCGGAGATGCTCTTCTGTACACCACTGTCCTAACACTTGGCTATTTGAGTTACTGTCACCTTCTTATCAGCTTGAACCAGTCTGGACATTCTCCTCTAACCTCTCTCATTGACAAGGTATTTTCACCCACAGGACTGCCACACACTGGATGTTTTTTGTTTATCACGCCATTCTCTATAAACTCTAGATACTGTTGTGCATGAAAAGCCCAGGCGATCAGCAGTTTCTGAGATACTCAAACCACTCTGCCTGACACCAACAATCATTCTATGGTCAAAATCACTTGGATCACATTTCTTCCCCATTCTGAACAACAGTTGATGCATTGAGTTGCTGCCACATAACTGGCTGGTCAGACATTTGCATTTACAAGCAGTATACACGTGAACCTGATAAAGTGGCCACTGAGTGTATGTTCAAGAATCCAATCAGAGGGATCGAAGCCATCCTTGAGCCTGGTGATATACGCTGAACCCCTGGAAGTCTTCAAGGCAACTTTGAACTGCAAGGGAGCCAAGGGGCACGGGGTAAAAAAAATGAGAAAGTTGTACTGAGACCAAGGATGACCAAACCATGGTCTTATTGAATGGGTCCAGCGGTCTCGAGGGCCAATGGGCCAATTCAAGTTCCTCTTTCTTGTAGTCTTGTGTTTCAAAGGATTGTAAACTCAGCCAGCCCCACTAGTCTCCCCAACGTCAGTGACATATTCAAAAGATGACATCCAGCATTACAGATCCTCACCATCTAGGTAGTGCCCTTTTCTCATTACTACTATCAAGGAAGAGCTTAAAGACTCAATGTTTTAGAAACAGCGTCTTCCCCTCTGCCATCAAATTTCTGAACAGACC
Source organism: Mobula hypostoma (assembly GCF_963921235.1). Taxonomy (NCBI): domain Eukaryota; kingdom Metazoa; phylum Chordata; class Chondrichthyes; order Myliobatiformes; family Myliobatidae; genus Mobula; species Mobula hypostoma. The sequence continues at coordinate 73,075,791 of NC_086101.1, read as the reverse complement.
ATGAACTCATGAACATTATTTGTCCTACAGGTTTATTTTTGGTTTAATTGTAACTCAATATCTTTTATTGTATTTGTTACGTACCCCGTAACTGGGTTGCCAAACCAGCAGAAATGGACCACTTAGTTGGAGTCTGGATTACTGGAACTAAGAGAGTTTTATTAAAGAGATAAATAACACAGTACTCTAATCGTAAGGATATGAATGCAACAGATTAGCAATGATAAAACACACATGTACACAGAACTAGGGTAATAGGAATCAAACAAGCTCTATCGCAGTCTAGGGGTAAAATGATCAGTCTCAAGTGACACAGAGTTCAGTTCAGCTTAGGACAGTTCGCAGTAATCGCTGTTGTGCCGTTGGGGGGAGAGAGAGAGAGAGATAATATGTAAATTCTGATTTGCACAGACCTTCGTTCTTCGCAGTTAGCTTTTGGGCGAACCCTTTCATGTCTTCTGTGGTCACCGACTGTGACCCCTCCGTTCCGGATACGACCGTTCTTCCGCGGTGAACCCGGCACCCAGGCAAGGGCGGACACACACACCAGGTTCCCGCCGATCGTACCTTTTCACCCTGTGCGTCTATGGTTGGTCCCACGACTAGACCTCCAAACTTCCACCAACTTGTGGGGGCACACCGCTTTTCCAGGGTCTCATTATCTCGTGATGTCTGTCGTGCCTTAGCGAACCTGTTCTTTTTATCCCCCTGCTGGGGTATCGCCTGTCCATCAAACTTCAAACAGTTCAGGTTCAAAGCAACCGGTCTGTCAATACTCGGAACTGTGTTTCTTTTCCATTACCTCTCTCCTCTCTCATTAACATTTTGAACGCTTCTCCATTGTCTCCCTTATCTCTTTCATCAGTATCAATCTTCTGATAACTTGGTTTTTCGTCACATATTGCTCTCGCAAAGTAACAAATTTCACGGCATATGTTAGTGATAATAAAATTGATTCTGAATCTCACAGGTTATGACTTTAATAATCTAGTAAGGGTCAAAGTTCAAAATAAATCTTTTATCAAAGAACGTACATGTTATCATTTTCTTACAGGCATTCACAGTAGAACCAAGGTATACAATAGAATCAATGAAAAACTACTGATACACAATCAATATACAAAAGATGACAATATGTGCAAACACAATAATAATAATAATAATCAATAAATAATACTGGGAACATGAGTTATATTGAGTCTTTTAGTTGTGGAATCAGTTCAGTGTTGAGATGCATGAAATTATCCCTTCTAGTTCAGGTGCCTGATGGTTGAGGGGTAATAACTGTGGTGTGCAATGTGGGGCTCCTATACCTCCTTCCCTCCTTGTGCAACCCCACAACTGCACCCCCACTGCACAGACAATTAAGGATGGACAGTAAGTGTGTCAGCCTGGCCAACCACACCCACAGACAGTGAGTGAATAAATATCAAGAGAACTCAACGGCAATGTTTTCTTTAAAAATACCCTTAATAAAATCAAAGAACAACATTTATCAAACTTCCATTCAAACCACATTAAGCTACCTTAAGCACTGTTCTGCAAACCATTACTTTTCACTCTGCAGCTGTCAGCTCTGATTCCAAAAGCACACAACTTAAAAGATTAGCCAAATAAATGATCACTGCTAAGAACAATATTTGCTTCGGCTCGGTTGCTAGCATTTCTGGAATCAGAAGCCCCACTCCTGAAATAAAAGAATCAAATTGGAACTGGGGCAGGTTTGAGGGAATGCTACAACATCACAAGCAACTTTTAGATCATAAGAGGATAACGATTTAAAGATTAAAGATTAGCTTTATTTGACACGTACTTTGAAACAGGCAGTGGAATGCAATATTTTGCATCAATGACCAACACGTGCGAGGATTGTGCTGGAGTTGTAGCCTGCAAGTGTCACCATGCTTCAGGCACCAACGTAGTGTGTCCTCACTTACTAACGCTAACCCATACGCCTTTGGAATACAGAAGGAAACTGGAACACCTGGAAGAAACCTCTACGGTCATAGGAAAAACAAACTTCTTACGGACAGTGGCAGAGTCAAAGCCAGAATGACGCAGTATTTCATCACTAAGCTACGTGTACCCCCCACATCACATCTAACCCAGGTCACATCTGTCCTCTCAGAGATTCATTCAAAATCCACTGAAACTCTAGAAATATTGGATGATCCCTGATGTTACCTACTTGATCTTTCGCCAGAAGGTGGCGAATCTGCAAAATTCATTGCCACAGATGGCTGAGGAGACCAAGTCGTAGGGTGTATTTAAAGCAGAGCTTGACTAGTAAGGGGGAGAAAGGATACAGGGAGAAGGCAGGAGAATGGTGTTGAGAGGGATACTAAATCAGCCATGATTGAATGGTGGAGCAGACTCAATGGGCTGAATGGCATAATTCTGCTCCCTTGTGTTATGGTCTCTGAACCAACAAAATTTAACAATATATATTGCTGTTATACACAGGTTGCATTTGACACTTTGTTGAGCCAACTGGACTTAATGGGGTGACTGCACATGAGAAGAACTTCATGGCTCTATGGTGACGTTATATCTTGGACTTAGTAAATTTAGAATGGAAATGCAAGCCTTTAGGATTGTTTCTTGAGAAGATAAGCTATCGGGTCAGTGGTGTGTAATGCCCAGATCCTGCTCACCGTCAGTGGGAAAAGGAAACGTGAAACTGACAGATCGACGAGTGCTTTAAATTCCACCTAACTAATTGCCTTTGTAAATCTGTATTTTAAGCTTTTAATATCATGGGTCAGTTTGTAACAAATGGGCAAACAACCACCTCGCTCACATCTTTATTTACACTGGTCTGTAAATATGGTTCAAAGTAAATTTATTAGCAAAATACATACACTACTCTGACATTCATTTTCTTGCAGGCTTTCACAAATAATCACAATAGAATCAATAACAAACTAGACACAAAGACAGAGAAACAACCAATGTGAAGACAAGTTTCTCCTTTACATAATATAAAATACAGAGATGACTTCTTTTACAAAATATAGGGATGTAAACAAACTCACAAACCTTCAGATTCAACAGCAGTTCATTGAATGTTTGAGGCACTGAAATGGTTATTTGGATTGTGACTGGAAGCCCGTAAATCTAGTGCATGCGTTGGGGATTAGATGGTTCCTGGAACATCTCATTCACAAAATGCCATATTACTCATAGGGAAAATATTTTACTTCTCATCCTTTTCCCTCAAGCAAGGCACAGAAATAGGAAAAGCTTATTTAGCCCCTTGTACCTTACCTGTCACTCTAGTAGATGTAGGATCGTAGAGCGAATAGGGTAAAGATTATAGAACAGTGGTTTCGAGATGATCTGAAGTGGTATAATCTCACTCAGAGTGTGGCTAGAATTTAAAAAACACAGTTAGGGTGAAAACTTACACAAGGTTAAAGGATCAAATATGAACACCTAAACATCCAAGGCAGGGAAGATTACAGAGCACTGGAGATGTGTATGATAGCCGGTATGGACATAGTGGACCCAGGAGCCTGGATTTGTCCTGAATATCCCTAACACCTACACCTTCAAGCCAAATCTCTGATCTAACAAATGATGTATTTCATCAATTATGGCTCTACCAGAAGTCCTCTTGGGAACAACAGCTCCTCTACCAGCACAGATGCACCGCAAGGCTGTGTGCTTAAACCCCTGCTCTATTTGCTTTACACACGACTGTGTGGCTAAGCACAGCTCCAATGTCATACTTAAGTTTGCTGACAGCACCACTATTGTTGGCAGAACCAAAAAGTGATGACAGACCAGCATATAGGAGGTAGACTGAAAACCTAGCTGAAAGCAGAGACAACAGCAACTTCTTACTCAATGTCAACAAGACTAAGGAGCTGATTATTGACTTACAGAGGAGGAAACTAGAGGTCTAGGAGCCAGTCCTCATCAGGGGATCAGAGGTGGAGAGAGTCAGCAACATTAAATTCCTCTGTGTTATTATTTCAGAGGATCAGCTCTGGATCCAGAAAGTGTAAATACAAAGAAAGCACAGCAGCCTCTACTTCCATATGAGTTTGTGGAGATTCAGCATGACATTTAAAACTTTGACAAACTTCTGTAGATGTGTAGCGGAGAGTATATTGACTGGCTGCATCACAGCCTGGTATGGAAACACCAATACCCTTAAATGGAAAATCCTACAAAAAGTAGTGGATACAGCCCATTCCCTCCTCACCTTTGAATACATCTATACAAAGTGTTGTCACAAGAAAGCAGCATCCAGCAATAGGGACCTACAGCACCCCAGGTCATGCTCTCTTCTCGCTGCTGTCATCAGAAAGAAGGTACAGCAGCCTCAAAGCTCACAACACCAGGTTCAGGAACAGTTATTACCCCTCATCCACCAGGCTCCTGAACTTCACTCAACTCCATCTGACCCATCACTGAACTGTTCCCACAACCTAAGGACTTACTTTTAAGGACGCCTCATTGCTTATTTATTCTTATTTCTTTCTTTTTGTGTTTGCAGTTTGTTGTCTTTTGCACACTGGTTGTTCACCCTGTTGGCTGAGGTCTTTCATTGATTCTATTGTGGTTATTGGATTTACTGTGTAGCCTGAAAGAATAAGCATCTCAGGGTTGTATATGGTGACACATATGTACTTTGATAATAAATTTACTTTGAACATTAAAGCCCGAAGGTAGTGGATTCAAATGTCACTCCTGAGACTTACACAAAGTTCTAGGGTGATACTCCAGTGTGTTACTGCTATACGAGCAGAAAACACAGTATCTTAGAAGTTCAGGTGATATAAGAATGCATTTTGCAAAGTTTTTTTCCAAGATGGTGCCGAGCTGTAGTTCTGTTGAGCTATCAGCTCAGACATTTATTTTTGGGATTTTTTTAGGTTCATATGGATGGTTTGGGAACAGAGAGGGGAGTAAGGGGTCAGGTCGGGGTTTAGGGACAGGGATGTGGGGGAATTAGAGAGCAGAGTCTAAACCTCTGTTCGCATTCAAAGACCAGCAACACTGATGTGGTCAGATGTCAGAATGACAAACCATCAGAGAAGGGGGGGGGGCCCCTTCACGCGAGTGAGTGAGACCGGAGTTCGAGGCCCAGTGTGCGTTTTCCCGTCATTGATGAGTCCGCAGCTCGAAGCCTAGAGTTCGGGTTCTCACGCAGGGTCGACATTTGTCGTTGTTGGTGATTCCTAGGTCGATACCAAAGACCATAACCTGAAGTTCAATCGGAGGTTCAGACTGAACCCAAAGGGCAATCAGAAGTCCAGCGGTCATGGCCCAATGGGGCGGGTGGGTGTGAGGACGGCGCTTGCGTTGGGGGGGGTGGTTGTGTGGGAGAGAGGAAAGGGGCTTGTTTCGTTGTTGTTGCTTTGTCGTTTGGTGCGTACTGTTGTGTTGTGTTCATGTTGTTCTGTTCGTGAGCATGCAATGTTGGCGCCGGAATGTGTGGCAACACTTGCGAGCTGCCCCCGGGGGGGGGGGGGGGGGTTGGTTGTTAACATGTTATGAGAGTCACGTGAAAAATGTGAATCTGTATCAGATCCCTCGACACTGTAAAAGAGGAGATGTTGAATTATGCCCAATGTGCTGACCCAAGTTTATCCTTCAATCAACAGAACAAGTTATCTGTTCTGCACCACCTTGCTGTTTGCAGCCGTACGGTACACAAAACAACTGCCACGTGTTTTACCAATAGCAATGTCCACACTTGTAAAGTACCCCAGTAGCTAGAAAGCACTTTGGGACACTGAGGCCACAACAGGCAGTCGGAAATGCATGTTCCCCATGAAGGCACAGACATAAGATTACATGCTCTACCTTTCATCAAATCAAATAATCTCACTGAAACCTATTGAATAGTGACTGGATGTGGAGAGGATGTTTCTTACAGTGGAGGAATCTAGGACCAGAGGGCACAGCCTCAGCATGTCCCTTCAACAAAAGGAGGGGTTTCTTTTGCTACAGGGTGGCAAATTTGTGGAATTCATTGCCACAGGTGGCTGTGGAAGTCACCATTTAAAGCGGAAGTTGATAAGGATGTCAATGGTTACAGGAAGAAGGCAGGAGAACGGGGTTGAGAGGGACAAGAACTCAGCCATGATGGAATGGTGGCACAGACTTGATGGTTCAAATGGCCTAATTCTGCTCCTTTGCCTCATGGTCTAAATCTTCAACTGAATGGTGCATATTGAATTAATGTGTTAGGTGAGTTCTTGCCAATCGTCTGCCATATTTAAGACTGCAATGTTCTTTCTAGAAGCTCTTGGAACTTTCTTCAGGATATGGAAACAGTTGATCACAGGACTGACAACTTCCTTCCTCAGCAGCCTTTCTTTTTATTCCTTTTACCAAAAGCCGAATCACGCATTATCTTCTCCGTTTCATACATTATAAGAATATCAGGCAGATCAACATATTCTCAGAGGCAGAAGTCTCACTAAGGTTATAAAAATTCAAGCTACACAGAAGGAGGTGAACATCTCTAATCCATATTCAACACACCCAGTGGTTTGAAATTCAATAAACTATTGCAACTGGAAAAGTTCCACTGAACTGCATTGACTTGAACATTAACTCGGTATTTCTTGCCAAGAATGCTGTCTGACCTGCTGACTTAATCCCTACTTTGTTTCCACTTGAGATACTTGACACTTTGAGAGTGTCTGATACAACTGAACACACATGCTGTTCTTTGGAAGGTGCATTATGGTGAAGGTAATGCACGGTTATGTTAAAACCTTGCGAGAGACAATTAACATTTCCTTTACTGTTGACAGTGCTCATGAATGCACAAAAATCATCACCTTGAGAACTGACCAATGTGGAAGTGACAAGCTGACACAGGAGGTCACCATTCAGGCCACTGCAGCGGAAAGGACAGTGTCTGAAATTAACCTCACATGCCAGCTCTCTGGAGGGTACAGCATATTGATCACCCATCCTGGAACCTTTGGAATGTAACGACTGTCTCCGTCTCCACTGGATTCCAAGCTCCCACCACTCAATGAACGAGAAGCATGTTCCCTGTATCTTTTCTAATCCTTCCATCAACTACCCTGCACATGGTTCTTGCTGTTGGTCCCACAACGATATACACAGGGAGAATAAATAAAAGGCTGGAACTTCTTTCAAAGAGTTCAGGGCACATTAAAAAAAAATTCCACTTACCTGGGATTCAGGGGCATGAAGCTGAAACAGTGGCATAAAAATTCCCATCCCGACTAGCTTAAAGTGCAAAAGAAGTTGTTTTTTCCCCAATCAGTGCTCAGCTTCAATAACTTTCCACCTTCAGCCATATATCTTCACTAAATACGTTTAATGATACAAAGAATCAGCGAGTACACATTAACAGAGGCTTGTTCCTACCCGGAACATGGTGGTTCCTCACAAGACCTTGCCACGCAACCATGTTCTGTACACTGTGCCCTGCTAAGCACAGTCCAAGAATACCAATGTTGAGGTCAGTCTCAAACCTGAGTGTTCACGTCAGCCATGAGCTGGTCACAGAACTGCAGTGAACTACTGATGATGCTGTGGTGAGACTGCCGGATAATTAGTTTCATTTGCCATGGTCCTCAAATCTCAGAGTTGTACACCGCATACATACTTCAATAATAAAAAAACTTGAACCACAACCAAAGTGACTTGAGGAAAGGAAAATCCCACGTTTTCTTTTATTTAAAAATTACTGGACCAGAGCTGAGCTGAGGAAAGCAGCCTCAATCTGCAGGCCTTTCCTCCGAGTGCTCTGCCTTCCTCCCTCAGTCTACAGATATTCAGGTTAGTAGGTTAGTTAATCATTGTAATTTGTCCCGTGATTAGTCAAGGGTTAAGGCGGGAGTTGCTGGGAGACATCTCAAAGGGCCTGTTCTGTACTGTACCTCAATAAATAAATGGTGTTTAAAGGACAATGAGTAAATACTTCAGAGGAAAAAGTCTGTATGATTTTGAGGAGAACACTGGCAGTGAGAATTATGTGATTCTTCTGGCATACAGACAACATGGATTTGATGAGCTAAATATCCCCTTTCATGGTTTCTATTTCCTCATAGCCAACACTTCGAAAGAAACAAAGTGCCCTGAAACTGTCCATTTTAGTCCTATCACACATGCCGATGTCTTACTCTGACCAGTCTCCAAATCTCAGTCCCATCAGACATGCTGAAGGCTTACTCTGACCAGTCTCCAAATCTCAGTCCCATCAGACATGCCAATGTCATACCCTGACCAGTCTCCAAATCTGTCACATCAGACACGCCGAAGGCTTACTCTGACCAGTCTCCATATATAAGTACCACTAAAAGCAACGACCTACTCGTTTCACTCACCGCTCTTTGTAAAATTTTCTGTGGTGCACAAATTGGTTATTGTATTTCCTGTTCTAGAACGAAGATTGTGAGTTCACTATTAAATTCACAGTTCACTGTCTACCCCTTTGTGATCTGCCAAGGTGTAACTGGCACCAGTTACATGTGTTTCTTTCACATATTATTGCTGTCCCTTTGCCTGCTGCAGAAGCTTAGAAACACTGATTAAACACTGGCTTTCCTCAGCTCATAGCCTTCGCACGTTGCCACGCTCCCCCGGGCTGGCCTTCGCACGTCAACGCGCTCCCCCTGGCTGGCCTTCGCACGTCGCCGCGCTCCCCCTGGCTGGCCTTCGCACGTCGCCGCGCTCCCCCCGGCCTTCGCACGTCGCCGTGTTCCCCCCGGCCTTCGCACGTCGCCGCGCTCCCCCCGGCTGGCCTTCGCACGTCGCTGCGATCTCCCGGCTGGCCTTGGCACGTCGCCGCGATCTCCCGGCTGGCCTTCGCACGTCGCCGCGCTCCCCCGGCTGGCCTTCGCACGTCGCCGCGCTCCCCCGGCTGGCCTTCGCACGTCGCCGCGCTCCCCCGGCTGGCCTTCGCACGTCGCCGCGCTCCCCCGGCTGGCCTTCGCACGTCGCCGCGTTCCCCCTGGCCTTCGCACGTCGCCGCGATCCCCCCCCCCCCGGCCTTTGCACGTCGCCGCAATCCCCCCCCCCGGCCTTCGCAACTCACCGCGCTCCCCCCCGGCCTTCGCACCTCGCCGCGCTCCCCCCGGCCTTCGCACCTCGCCGCGTTCCCCCCGGCCTTCGCACCTCGCCGCGATCCCCCCGGCCTTCGCACCTCGCCGCGTTTCCCCCGGCCTTCGCACCTCGCCGCGATCCCCTCGGCCTTCGCACCTCGCCGCGATCCCCCTGGCCTTAGCACCTCGCCGCGATCCCCCTGGCCTTCGCGCATCAGCATACTCCCCTGGCCATTTGAACAGAGACTTGGAATACAAGCAACCCTGGGGTTCCTGGGATGGAAGAGGGGGTGTTGCATTCATGGAAAGCAAACTGCACTGCAGTTCTTCGTAACCCACAGCCACTGCAATGGCAGGCACACTAGATGAAAAATAAACCTTCTCTTTCATTTGTTTTAACATAAAATCGGCGATAGCCAAATTTTACTCTGCATTTCAGTTTTTGGGTAGTGATTTGTGAATTCCATTAATGTGAATTTCCATTAAGTAAATGGCTTTAACATGGGAGGAGAGGAAGGAATCATGGGTTTGTTAGTTGGTGCAAACTGCGCTAAAGGGCAAGTTTCTGTCTTGTATCTCTTATGACTGACTCTGACAAAGGCAGGGTACAGGTCATGAAGGATAAGGAGATGGGAACATTTGCAGGTGTTGGAAACTTTAATTAAAAACAAAACACTACATGCCCCTCTCCACAGCTGCTGACCAATTGGCTTAGTATTTTCATCAATTCCTGTTTTTATTACATTACCGCAGGGGTTCCCAGCACTTTTTATGCCATGACGATGAAGGGCCTCGGCCCAAAACGTCAATTGTTTATTTTCCTCTATAGCCGCTATCTGACCTGCTGAGTTCCTCCAGTATTTCATGTGTGTAGCTCTAGATTTCCAGCGTCTACAGAATCTCTAGTGTAATCCAATAAAAATTCCTGGCAGGTAACAATCCTTTCACTATTTCAATAGTTAAATAACAGTTCATAATGTGGTGATTAAGATTCTGGATTAATATCCAGAGACCTGGACTATTGAGACACAAGTTTGAACTTCAGTAGGGCAGATGAAGAATTTAAATTCAAGTAATTAAATTGAGAAAATTAATTAGTAAGCGCCGAGTCAGATTAAAAGATCAAGGCAGAGGCCCAGGGCAAAGTACGAACTCGTTACCTTAGTGCTGAACTGACTTTGCAGCTGAAGCCATTGGCACTTCCTCAAAACTGAACTGGCTCTGTGGCTGTGGCCTGAGGCAGTCTGGCTCCTGGACCAACTGGAGTGTTGAACTGGCTCTGCGACTGTGGTTTGAGACAATCTGGCTCCTGGACCAACTGGAGTGTTGAACTGGCTCTGTGACTGTGGCCTGAGGTAATCTGGCTCCTGGACCAACTGGAGTGTTGAACTGGTTCTGCGACTGTGGTCTGAGACAATCTGGCTCCTGGACCAACTGGAGTGTTGAACTGGCTCTGTGACTGTGGCCTGAGGTAATCTGGCTCCTGGGCTGACTAGAGTGTTGAACTGGCTCTGCGACTGTGGTCTGAGACAATCTGGCTCCTGGACCAATTGGAGTGTTGAACTGGCTCTGTGACTGTGGTCTGAGACAATCTGGCTCCTGGACCAACTGGAGTGCTGAACTGGCTCTGTGACTGTGGTCTGAGACAATCTGGCTCCTGGACCAACTGGAGTGTTGAACTGGCTCTGCGACTGTGGTCTGAGGCAATTGGGCTCCTGGACCAACTGGAGTGTTGAACTGGCTCTGTGACTGTGGCCTGAGGTAATCTGGCTGCTGGACCGACTGGAGTGTTGAACTGGCTCTGCGACTGTGGTCTGAGGCAATTGGGCTCCTGGACCAACTGGAGTGTTGAACTGGCTCTGTGACTGTGGCCTGAGGTAATCTGGCTCCTGGGCCGACTGGAGTGTTGAACTGGCTCTGTGACTGTGGCCTGAGGCAATCTGGCTCCTGGACCAACTGGAGTGTTGAACTGGCTCTGCGACTGTGGTTTGAGACAATCTGGCTCCTGGACCAACTGGAGTGTTGAACTGGCTCTGTGACTGTGGCCTGAGGTAATCTGGCTCCTGGACCAACTGGAGTGTTGAACTGGCTCTGCGACTGTGTTCTGAGACAATCTGGCTCCTGGACCAACTGGAGTGTTGAACTGGCTCTGTGACTGTGGCCTGAGGCAATCTGGCTCCTGGACCAACTGGAGTGTTGAACTGGCTCTGCGACTGTGGTCTGAGACAATCTGGCTCCTGGACCAACTGGAGTGTTGAACTGGCTCTGTGACTGTGGTCTGAGACAATCTGGCTCCTGGACCAACTGGAGTGCTGAACTGGCTCTGTGACTGTGGTCTGAGACAATCTGGCTCCTGGACCAACTGGAGTGTTGAACTGGCTCTGTGACTGTGGCCTGAGACAATCTGGCTCCTGGACCAACTGGAGTGCTGAACTGGCTCTGTGACTGTGGTCTGAGGCAATTGGGCTCCTGGACCAACTGGAGTGTTGAACTGGCTCTGTGGCTGTGGCCTGAGGTAATCTGGCTCCTGGGCCGACTGGAGTGTTGAACTGGCTCTGTGACTGTGGCCTGAGGCAATCTGGCTCCTGGACCAAAGGGCTCCATGCTGTGGCCTGAGGCAATTGGGCTACTGGGCAAACTGGAGTGCTGAACTGGCTCCGCGGATGTGGACTCATTTTGGGAACTCTGCAGTTCATGTTCTCTGTGTTATTTGTTTGTTTTTTATTGTTTGCACGATTTGTTCTTTTCTCCCCCCACACATCAGGTGTTTGATGGTCTTTGTTGAGTGGGGTTTTTTAAAATGGGTTTTTGTGTTTGATTTGTAGCTTCCTACAAGAAGATGAATCTCCAGGTTCTATATGGTATACGTACTTCGATAATAAATGTATTTTGAACTTTGAAATCTGCGACAAACATCCAGCACTGATTCCCATGAGAATTGTGTCCCTGATATCATTCAAAGAAATCTGCTACCCCAGTCCTAAACGTGCTCCTGCTCAACTGCAGTAAACGGAGCTGGTCACTCAAATCAAGGGTCAAATCAGCACCCACAAGAAATAATAACAACAACATCCAAATCCTGTGTACAAAACAAGCCCACACAAAATGGAAAATACATTACAGGAACTTCAGTTTGTCAATTCACTTGTCAAAAGTCCAAATTTGATTTCTGTTGGAAAGTAACACTTTGGATTTTAAGTTTCCGCAATTTGAAATACGAACCCTTAAATGTAAGAGGTTTACAACTTTAAATCTGTGGTTCTCAGAGCTCGACAGCAGCTCAGTTTTTGCCATGCCTTATCGAAGTCAGTGTACAGGACTGAGAAGGATCGATTTCTCTGATTAGTTAACAACATCTGACTAACAAGATGTCAAAAGGTGAATGAGAAAAAAAGACCCAAATCCTATATTCAATGAACAAATTGCCTCCAAGATCAAATGATTTGAATAATTCCAGCATCAGTAAATTGACGGAGCTACCTTCTTCTTAATTAAAGTTATAATTAAAACAAAAGGATGAATCATAGCAGAGTCCAATCTTCCCAGCCCCAGGCTGCAGATGCAAATAACTGACACTGACAACATTGTCTGGAAGAAAGTTCTATAGGGAAAATGGTGTTTACATTTATAGTCAAAGGGACCTGCAAAAGGTGGCCATACATTACAAGTAAATGCTAAGGGAGGAGGGGACTGCAAGTTTTCTCAGCTGGTGTCTAACATCGACTATGGGATACTCTGCACCGTAATCAACTAAGAATCAGAAACAATGCTGAAGAAATATTTTTCCACTCACTGGTTGGTATTGCAAATACTTACCATACTCCCCTTGGCAGCACTTTTTCTTAAAAGCTGCACACAAATTCACTCTTTTGAATAAGGCCCTCCATTGGTCTGGATCGGCCACAGATGTTGTGCCCCAGCTGTCTACATGATACGCAAGTCAGGGCAGTACAACATGGAGAGCAAGCTGTTGCCCATGCAGCAGGCTCCCCATCTCCAAGCAGCATATAAATCCAAAAGGAACAGCAAAGACCAATACAGTTTGGCACCAGCAGCACTGCAGGAGTTGCCTGTCAGCGTTGAACTCAACGGGATTTACTTCCCACGACTGGGTATAGCCGTAAGGCAGCGGAGGCTTGAGATCAGAGCTTTCCTTCTCCTAGATGAGCTGCCAGCCATAGCTGAAGAGCCCCACCTTCCCAAAGCAAGTGATTTTAAGGTGCTAGTAACCCACATTTGCCGCTTCTCCTGTAGAAACTATTCCGCCGGGCTTAGTACCTAAGCCACATGTGCTGGCCAGGATCTGGACTTGGTTGTCAGAGGTTATTTGAGACACATGACATTGAGAACATTTCAGCAGTTAATAGGTAGTGGGACCTTATCCTCCCCACACCCCCCCCCACCCCAGCGATGAAAGCCTTCGCTACCTCTTTTGTATGAATCTTAGAATTACTCATTCCTCTCTGTCAAAGAGGATCTAGTTCAATTGGAGGTCTATGTTGGATTAGCTGGCTTTAAACACGATTGCTATATAGGATTCAAAACTGACTTTAATCTCCCTGCAATTGGGAGAGTCCATCCACCAGCTCCAGAAACTTGCATCAAGGAGAGCTTGCAACATCAAATGGGATAGAGGCATCAATGCGTAGGATCATAAGAGGCTTCAGAAGGTTGTAAACTCAGCCAGCTCCATCACACATACAACCCTCCCCCTATTTGAGGATATCTTCAATAGGTACTGCCTCTAGAAGGCATCATTCATCACTAAGGAGCCTCACCATCCAGGACATACTCTCTTCTCATTCCTACCATCAGGGAGAAGGAGAAAACTTCACTCAGCTTCTCTCACCCCCATCACCGAATAGCCTATGGACTCATTTTCAAGGATTCTTCATCTCATGTTCTCCATATTTATTGCTTATTTATTTATATATGTTTCTTTTTCTTTCATATTTGCACAGTCTGTTGTCTATTACGTATTGGTTGTTCGTCCTGTTTCATTGATTCTATTGTGTTTCTTGTATTTACTGTGTATGCCTGCAAGAAAAATGAATCTCAGGTTTGTATATGGTGACATATGTACTTTGATAACAAATTTACTTTGAGTTTTGACAGGAGCGTGAAGACCCACACTTAATGTTTTAGGAACAGCTTCTTCCAATCTGCCATCGGATGCACACAACAGCGTGCTCCTTATCAACTGCAGTTCATCATTCAATACCATCATCCCCTCAAAACTAATCAATAAGCTCCTAGACCTCAGCCTCAGTACTTCCTTGTACAATTGGATCCTCTATTTCCTCACTTGCAGACCCCAGCCAGTTCGGATTTGCAACAACATCTCCTCAACCATCTCCAAAAGCACTGGTGCACCACAAGGCTGTGTGTTTATCCCCTGCTCTACTTGCTTTACGCTTATGACTGTGTGGCTAAGCACAGATCCAATGCCATATTCTAGTTTGCTGATGACACCACTGTCATTGGCCAAATCAAAAGCGACGAATCAGCTTACAGGAGGGAGATTGAACATCTAGCTGAGTGTGTCATAATAACAATCTCTTACTGAATGTCAGTAAGACCAAGGAATGGATTATTGACTTCAGGCGGAGGAAACCAGAGGTCCATGAGCCAGTCCTCATTGGAAGATCAGAGGTGGAGAGGGTCTGCAACTTTAAATTCCTCAGTGTTATTATTTCAGAGGACTTGCCCTGGGCCAAGCACACAGGTACAATTACAAAAAAAGGCACAGCAGTGCCTCTACTTCATTAGGAGCTTACAGAGGTTTTGGCATGAGATCTAAAACTTTGACACATTTCTATAGCTCTGTAGTGGACAGTATATTGACTGGCTCCATCACAGCCCGGTACGGAAGCACCAATGTTCTTGAAGGGGAAATGCTACAAAAAGTAATGGATACGACCCGGACCATCATGGGTCAAACCCTCCTCACCATTGAGCATGTCTGCATGGAGCGTTGTCACAGGAAAGCAGCATCCATCATCGGGGACCCCACCATCCAGGACATGTTCTCTTCTCACTGCTGCCAAAAGGAAGGTGATACAGGAGCCTCAGGACTCACACCACCAGGTTCAAGAACAGTTACTACCCCTCAACCATCAGGCTCTTGAACCAAAGGGGATAACTTCACTCATCTTCACTTGCTCCATCACTGACTGTTCTCACAACCTATGGACTCACTTTCAAGAACTCATCTCACCTTCTCGATATTTGTTGCTTATTTATTTATTATCATTATTTCTTTCTTTTTGCACTTCCACAATTTTTTGTCTTTTGCACACAGGTTGAATGCCCAAATTGGTGCAGTATTTTACTGACTCTGCTATAGTTACTATTCTATGGATTTATTGAGTATGCCCACAAGAAAATCATCTCAGGGTTGTGTAAGGTGACATGTATGTACTTTGATAATAAATTTACTTTGAACTTTGAATTCTAGGGAGTCCACACTGAGTAACTCTTCCTCTTTCGTGCTACTTATTTATATTGCAACTTATAGTAATTTGTTATGCCCGCACTGTACTGCTACCACAAAACAAGCTCCTGACCGTGAGGGCAAGTGCTATCACGACCAAGCCAAGGTGATGATCTTTAAGCACTGCCAGTACTATCATCAATAGCAATATTGATCAGAATCGAGGTCAAGCTATAGAAACAGATGGGAAGTCCATAACAACCCACCGGGACAGGTATTAAGCAGCAAGAGCTGACAGTTCAGAACAGAAATATTGATTCCAAAAGCAACATTATTAAACCAATGGGACTTGTAGCTAATCTAATAAACTGGTCAACACTAGAGATAATACTGATACCAGCACCAATATTTTCCTTTTTTCCTGTAATAAAAAGAAATATTTTGAAAACAAAGATTTAAGTTGACTAATAACTTGGAAGGCCAATTTCTCATCAATCACAAAATCCTTCAAATACCATTCACATCCAAAGTTGTGCAGGCTATTGTGTCGCTTCTTTCTGCCACAGCCTCAAAGAACATTTATCATACGTACGTGGAAACATCCAGTGAAAGCCATCACTTTATATCAACGAAGAACACAGACTGAAGACTGTGCAGGGGGCAGCCCAAAGTGTCTCAACACTCCTGATGCCAATGCAGCATGCCCGTAACTCACTAACCCTAACCGTAGGACTCTGGGATGTGAAAGGAAACCCACGCAGTTACAAGGGAAAGTACAAACTCTTGCAAGCAGCAGTGGGAATTGAACACAGTGATCATGGACACTGTAAAATGATTGTACTAACCACTCTGCTACCGTGACAATTATTTGCAACACATCTCCCAGTCTTCTCTTTAACCACTCTGGCTTCTTTACTTCCAGGCAAGAGGGCTTGTTTTATTCATGCAGGCTCTAAATCCATTTTATGATACTCCAAGTTCACAAAGTAACACAATGCACTCCAAGTAATAGCCAGTCAAAGGAGGAGTGAGAGGTGAGGTGAGGGAAGGGAGGGAGGGAGAGGAGGGAGGAGACCTCATTTTCCTCATTCTTCCACAGCAGTCCATG
This sequence comes from Mobula hypostoma, assembly GCF_963921235.1. Lineage (NCBI taxonomy): Eukaryota > Metazoa > Chordata > Chondrichthyes > Myliobatiformes > Myliobatidae > Mobula > Mobula hypostoma. The sequence continues at coordinate 73,059,206 of NC_086101.1, read as the reverse complement.
ACCAGTTGTACTCAAACTCATCACCTACACCAACTGCTGTGTGAGTCAAGATCCAACACATCTTCAAACACAAGTACCATCTACTCTACTTAACCAAGAGCTTTTGTAAAGAATTAGCCATGATTAAATTAAGTCAGTCAACAATGTTGCTGTTTTATGATTACTGCGGGTACAGCTCGAGTCTTACATTTTACCATTCAGTGCAACTTGTCGAAACTACCTGCTGACATCATGTTCATAGGGGTGTTTGATAGCGTAGTGGTTAGCCCATCGCTTTACAGCGGATCCCTGACGCTGCCTGGAAGGAGTTTGTATGCTCTCCCCATGACTGCGTGGTAGCGTAGCGGTCACATTGCTTTACAGTGCTGGCAGTAAGATGAGGTTTGATTCCTGCCACTGCATGTAGGGAGTTTCTATGTTCTCCCCACGAATTTCCTCCACAAGCTCCGGTTTCCTCCCACACTCCAATGACAAACGGACAAATGGTTAGCGTTCGTTCGAATGAACAGGGAAAATAAACCCAACCACCATAGAGACCAACCAACCTCAGTGGTGGAGAAACTGAGACAAGCTCATTAGAAAACTGTTGATTAATAAAGACAGCACAGATTTGCTTGAAATAGTGGCTCCAGAGCCTCATGGCCACGGGACCCAGACAGCGCGGGGCCTAAACAACAGCGGCCTCATGGCAGCTGAAACCCAGCTCCAAACGCCTGCAGATTTATTGACAGCTACAAATTGCCCCTGGTGTGCAGGCGAGTCGCAGAATCTGGGTAGAGTTGCTGAGAACGTAGGGGAAAATGAAAAAAGATTAGTTCTAGGGAGAGGTTGATACAGACAGTGCAACTGATTTGTACGTGGAGTTTTCAAGAAGTGTTTTTCGACTACCACTCAGCAGGCTTGGAGGTGACAGACAAAAATAAAGCAATTCAAGGAAACATTTCCCTTTATATTCAGTCTGCACTGATCTAGAGTGTCTATTTCAAGATAGGATGTAAACAGTTTCAATAGTAATTTTTGGAGGGGAATTAGAAAAAATAGGGCAGTTAGACCAGTGTAGTACAGGGCCTGACTGACTGATTGTATAACAATGTAACACCGGACAAGGGCACTGATTGATGTAAATGCATCACTTACCAATCTAGCATTGCTTCCTAAGGACACATGTTTTCCGAAACTCCCTCCCTAAACAGATATTTCCGGGACATGGGGACCCGAGTTACAGTAATAGGTTGAACGTGTCAGGACTTTATTCTCCGGAGCATAAGAGTATGCGGGCAGATTTTATGGAGATATACAAAATTATGAAGGGTATAGATGGGCAGGCTTTTTCCCCTCAGGTTGGATGAGACTAGAACTAGAGGTCGCATGTTTAGGGTGAAAGGTGAAATATTTAGGGGGAACATGAGGGGGAACTTCTTTTACTCAGAGGGCGATACGAGTGTGGAATGAGCTGCCAGTGGAAGAGGTGGAGGCTAGTTCAATTATAACACTTAAAGAGAAGTTTGGGTAAGTACATGGAACTAGGCAGAAAACCAGGCTGTCATGGACTAGATGGGCTGAAGGGCCTGTTTATGTGAGTTTAAAGCTCTGTACTCACCATCTCACCTCCCCTTTGACCTTTGCCATGGCCTTCCTTAGCTCTATTCTTCTGGTTAGTGACCGTGGTATCTCAGACTCTGAGCCTGCATTATGCTTCTATAATGTACCACCAAGTTTGGTCAAGTTTATATATAAATACGAGTTTTAAATTATTTGCAGGAGTCGAAAGGCCAACTTTTATTTTCCATCCCTTATTCTCCCCCTGCGTTAAGTACCTTGCAATGTCATTTCAGAAGGCAGTTAAGGTGGTTAATTGGATTCGAAGATGAGAACAGACAATGCAGGGGATGGCAGCTTTCCAAACAACTAATATCCACTTGCAGAAGCCAGAACCCAGATCCAGGCCAGTTTCACTTTCATAGTTTTCATTTTTAAAAATGTGCTGCCCACAACCATTATGAATGAAATGTTTTAGAGCGAACAGAATTATTTCTGTAATATGTCACTGTAATTAACTATCACTCAGAAAAGAGTCCCAATTTTTTTTGACAAGGCCAGCACTGGTGAAGTGGAACTGAACGTTCTGAACGGGTTTGCAAGGTCAATCAATCATGAATAGAAATACTTCTTCCATTTCAAGATATTTCATGCCCTACTGAACAAAACTAGACAGTAATTCTGTGCTTAATTATTATAGAGATGGGCTGCAGATCAATTCACTATCAGGACTGGTATCCCAGCACCAGGATTCAAGACATTTGTAACCACTGAAATCTGGTTGACTAGCCTTGAAGATTGCCCTCAGCAAGGAAACATTACGAGCACTTTCATTCAAGAAAAAGATGAATGGACTTTGCAAATTGTTTGTGCATTAATGCTAACATTTAATAGTAAACTTGAACTTCAACCAATTAAGGCCAAGTGCTCACCTCACTGCAAAAAGTGGCAGATCTATAATCAGTTAAGTGGTTTACAGCTCAAAATATTGTCCTCTTCTAAAGTATTCCATTAGGGGTGAGTACACTTACACTCCAGTCCTCCAGGTTTTCTGAAGTTCCATCCTGGGCCCAACCACGTTTGATGATTCCGTTACGGAAAAGGCACGACAGCAGCTATATTTCATTGGGAGTATGAGGAGATTTGGTATGTCACCAAAGACTAACAAATTTATACAAATGTACCGTGGAGAGCATTCCAACTGGCTACATCATTGTCTGGTACGGAGGGGCCGCTGCACAGGATCAGAAGAAGTTGCAGAGGGTTGCAAACTCAACCAGCTCCATCGTGGGCAGAAGCCTCCCCAGTATCCAGCACATCTACACAAGGCGATGCCTCAAAAAGGCACCATCCACCATTAAGGACCCATCACCCAGGACATGCCCTCTTCTCTATGGCTCTCTACCATCAAGAAAGGGGCCCAGAAGACTGAAGGCACACACTCAAAACGCTTCCTCTCCATCATCAGTTTCTGAACGGACAATGAACACTACTTCACTAGTTTTTCCCTCTCTTTCTTTATTTAGTCTAATTTTTAACATACATTTCCTATTGTAATTTATAGTTTTTTATGTATTGCACTGCACTGCTACCGTAAAACAAATTTTATGACACATCAGTGATATTAAACCTGATTCTAATGCAGGTGGTTGATGAAGCCAATGCAGGAAACACAAACTGCCACGAAGGGCATGAATGTGCCTCAGCAGGCAGGTGAATATTGGAGGTTTCTTCCACCATTCGCGCTGGGCTCCTGCGTGCTCTCAAAGTGCTGATTCAAGATTCTCAGTGCTACGAGTGGTCGTGGGTCAGACAATAGACCGTTCGGCCCTTCGAGCCAGCACCACCACTCACTGTGATCACGGCTGATCATCCACAATTAGTACCCTTTTCCTGCCTTCTCCCCATATCCCTTCACTCTGCTATCTTTAAGAGCACTATCTAACTCTTTCTTGAAAGGGTCAGGGGCTCTCATGAGTTAGTGATGGTGTGGTATTGACCTCAAGGAGGCTTTGGAAATATCCCTAAACTTTTTACCATGGACTTTTTACTCTCCTCCCATCCGGTAGGCACTACAGGAGCCTCCGATCCCACACCAGCAGACACAGGAAGAGCTTCTTCCCTGAGGTTGTGACACTGCTGAACCTCTCATCACAGCACTAAGCAGTATTGCATCCGTATTGTACTGTCTCAGTATTTTTATATTTGTGTGCTGTAGCACTTTTTTTATTCGCAGTTATTTTGCAAATAACACTATTCTTTGCATTTCTGGTCAGATGCTAAATGCATTTCATTGGCTTTGTATCTGTACTCGGCACAATGACAATAAAGTTGAATCTAATCTAATCTAATCTAAACGTTTTTCCTCTGCTTGCCTGGTAATCACTTCCTGTGACTAAGGTGAAACTCTAAACAAACTGCTAAGAGGAGATGGTTGGATAGTTCACACATCTGCAGCTCACTCAAGTGGAGCTTACCTCACTTGGCCCCCATTAAAATTAATGAAATACAGAGACTGCTTTTGTAAACATACCACAGGAACGAAGACAGTTCAAGGAGTCAAAGATCCCACGGGCTGCACTTTGTGGAGCAGCAGTACTATCGGCCCTCCGTATCCGCGGGGTATTGGTTCCGGGACCCCCTGCGGATACGAAAATTGGCGGGTGCTCAAGTCCCTTATATAAAAGCCTAAGAGAGCTCGTAAGGGTGTTACGAAAAGCGAAAATAGCGTTCAGCGTTTGTTTTGCAGTGAGCCGTTATAGAGGCAGCGCGCACCCCAAGCAGCGAGAGTGCTTTATCTCGATTTATTTTGTGCGTCCGTTAGCAAGGTGTATCCTAAGGTATCAGAAAAGCCCAAGAGAGCTCGTAAGAGTGTTACGCTTAGCGTAAAACTGGACGTAATTAAGCGCTTCGATCATGGTGAACAAAATAAAGACATTGTGCGTGCGTTGAACTTGCCTGTGTCCACCATTCATACTATTTACACGCAGAGAGAAAGGATCTTGAAAGCTGCCGATGTTACTATTGGTTCTGCTAGTAGCACATCATTCCTGCTTTTACTATTTTAGGTTTTATGTGTTATTTGGTATGATTCAGTAGGTTTTTTTTGGGTTCGGCTTACGAAAGGATTCATAGGAATGCTCTACTCTTGGATAGCGGGGGATACTTGTACAGTATTTTCAATCCGTGGTTGGTTGAATCCGCGGATGCGGAACCTGTGGATACGGAAGGCCGACTGTATTTTAATCTGCAAACTTGCTTCAGCCCACAATGCTGGAAGATTGCCAGTTCATCCATATGGTCAGCTGACGAGCAGCATACAGCACTAATCAAATGCTTACGTTAAACCATTGAGCAGATGTGGGACGGCACAGTAGCATGCGTAGTGGTTAGTATAACACAATTACAGTGCCAGCGACCCAGCTTCGATTCCCACTACTGTCTGTAAGGTGTTTGTACGTTCTCCCCATGATCATGTTGGTTTACTCTGGGTGCTTCAGTTTCCTCCCACATTCCAAAAATGTATGGGTTAGTAGGCTGATTGGTCACACGGGAGCAAACTCAGCCAGACTGCTTCTGCAGAGAGAAACAGTTCGCATTCCATGCATATGATCTTTTTCCACCAGACCTGAAATGGCACTGATTTGAAACGTGAAGACCGGTTCTCTCTCCACAAATACCGCAGACTCTCCTGAGAATTTACAGAATTATGTTAGTTCAGATTTCCAACACCTTCGCTTTCTGCTTTGTCACTTACCGTGACTATTGCTGTAAAAATATTATGTCCATCATAAAGAAGGGTTTCAGCCCAAAAGGTCAATTGCTTATTTCCTTCCGTAGATGCTGCCTGACTTGCTGAATTCCTCCAGCATTTTGCGTGTGTTGTTCAAGACCAGCATCTGCCGAATTTGTGTTTACGTCCATCAATTGCAGCTTATTAATTTCCCCCCTTGTCGAAGGATTGATAGTGGAGAGGCTGGTGTGTTCCTGAAATGCCAAGAGTGATGGTGCCTGGAGCTTAGCTCCTGGAAGGTCACCCATGGTGGTAAGGTCATGCAGGAGGTTCCAGACAAAGATCGATCCAACCACGACCTCACTGGTGAAGTTGATGGAAGATGATGACACGTCACAATGGCAGAGGAGGAGGAAGGCCACAGCAGCAAAGGGTACTGTGCTCTAGCCCTCTGTCCTCTGGCTCCAATGGCATCAGATCCACAGTATTGCTGATGACTTTGCCTCATGAATTACCTTAAAGCACCAACTTTCCCCATAAAGTAGTGGCCAATCTTTCTATAACATCTTAATTCACCTTACTCCTTCTCAAGGGCAAGCATGACTGCAAGAATATCAGGGTTGTATATGGTGACATATATGTACTCTGATAATAAATTTACCTTGGACTTTAAGTCAGCTGCTGCAGGGAAAGCAATGCTAGCAAGGAAAGGGTTCAGTTTGTCGTGTGATATTCAAGCAGCCAGCATATATAACAGGCCAAGGATCTGACCATTATAGCAAACTGCATTCATCATACCAGCCAGTACATCACAGGAACCAGCCTCCCCTCTATGGACTGTCTACACTTCTTGCTGTCTCAGAAAAGCATGCAGCACAATCAAAGACCTCACCCACCCCGGACACTCTCCCTTCGCCCCCTCTCACCAGGCAGAACATGCAAAAGCCTGAAAGCACGTACCACTAGGCTCGAGGACAGCTTCTGTATATAATCATCAGCCTCTTAAACAGACCTCTTGTTCAATAAGATGGATTCTTGACCTCATAATCTACCTCTCCATGATCTTGCATATTATCATTTACCTGCACTGCACTGCACTCTGTCGGTAGTTTTTACACTTTATTCAGCATTCTTATTGCTTTGCCTTTTTCAAGCTCAATGCATGGTGTAGTGATTTAATCTGTGCAAACAAGATTGCAGACAAGCTTTTCACTGCCATACCAATATTATGCTTCCTCTCAGTGCCCCATGTTAATGCTCACATCCAAAGCTTCAAGCTCACTTTTGAGTTCAACATGACATACTACAATCTCTCCTGCAAGATAGGTTTTAGCATGGGAGAAAAAAATTCTCATAGCAATGGTTAAATCGCCAGCTAAGAAATTCCAAGGTTTGCACACAATCCAAAAAAAGTTCTAATTGATAAATTAGATCTTGACTAACAGTATGATAACCCACAGAATTACTGGGCATAAGATACAGTAGCAAAATTAGGGCATTCAACTCGTTGAAACCCATTCTCCCATCTTCTTCCAATAACCCTTCACTTCTTTACCAACCAACAACCACTTTCTGCTTTAAAAACCACACAGCCATCTGTGGCAATCAATTCAGAGATTCATCACCCTCTAGCCAAAGAAGTTCCTCATCTCTATTCTAGAGGGATGTTCTTCTATTCTGAGGCTGTGCCCTCTGGTCCTAGACTCGCCCACTATAGGAAACATCCTCTCTCCATCCACTCTATCAAGGCCTTTCAATATTCAATAAGTTTCAATGAGATCCCCCCCCCCCCTTCATTCTCAACTCCAGTGATTACAGGCCAGAGCCAAATACTCAGCCAACATTAACCCTTTAATTTCTGGGATCATTCTCATAAACCTGCTTTGGACCTTCTCCATCCTTTTTTTTAAGATAAAGGGCCAAAAACGGCTCACAATACACCAAACTAGTTGTTAAGGGAGGGAATTGGAAACTGGCCAAATCCACTGAAGCATCAAAGACATTTTCTCTAATAAAACCAAACCACTACACAATGTAACTCAGCTGAGGTTCATGCAGTGAGACCACATTTATCCAATCAACACAGTCACATCCCAAGTCATCTGGAGAAATCTCACTAGCTGTTTCAACAAAGTTTCTGTGTTTATTTGGGTTTTCCCCAAGCAGACAGATTTGATATTCCTACTGCAGAAGTCTTCTTTCCCATCTCCAGGGTAACATTACTACTGTGGCAATTAGCTTTGGTGATACTTGATTCATGCATTAAACGTCATAACCTGCTGAGAGGGATTCTCAAAAGTCAAAGTTGAACTTACTGTCATATAAACATGTCTATGTATATATCAACTTTTTATTCCTCTATAGATGCTGCCTAATCTACTGAGTTCTTCTAGCATTTTGTGCACGTTACTCTTGTGCATATTTATTCACAGGTGCAATAAAACTTATTTGCAGCATTATCAAGGGATATAACATCATTCTAGCAACAGTTCCAAGAAAAATAAGTTAAACATAAATTAAACATTTTTTTTACCAGAAATACCACAATTAAAATGAAAAAAGTCAATTTTAATGTGAAGTGGTCAGGTGTTAATAACTGTAGCAATTACAGTTTTGCCAGTTGGTTCAACATCTGAATGGTTGAAAGGAAGTAGCCAATTTTGAACCTGGTGGTGTGGGACTTCAGGCTGTGTGTTGCTGTGCGGAAGAGAAGCTTACATTATCGAATGCAGCCCCAGTGTGTAGCAGGCTATGACTTGTTCAAACTGGTAAACAAACATACAATGTGTCATAGAGCAACAGAACAGACCGGCTCAATGATGCTTTCCACTGTTTTGTAACTCCAAATCACAAAATTAATCAAAAGAAAAGCACAGGGAGACCGGGCCAAACGTGTACTCTTCATTTTTATTTTAGTGAGGCACACACCCTAAGGCGGTGGCATGATGACATTTGACGTTCACGTACTTTTACATATAACCCATAATTAACTATGTAAACAACAATATATTAACAGTATCATTGAAATATTAAATAGGCAACACCTACTTCACTCCTCTTTATGATAGCACTAGAAATAGTGCAGGGAAAATTGATGAAAATGTTGTCAGGGTTGGAGAATGACATTTGTGACTAGGCTGGGATTGTTCTCTTCAGAACAGAACTTACTGAATGGAAAACAAGGAAACAGGAAGCAGGAGTAGATCACCAGTACCTTCAAGCCTGCCCTGCCATTCAATATGGCTGATCTGCATGCCCTCAGATCCTGTTCGTTGCCTGATCCCCAGCACCCTCAATTCCATGATCTTTCAAGCATTCATCCATTTCCTTTTTAAATATTTCCAATGATCTGCGTGTTCAAGGTATACAAAGTGGTGAGCAGCTCATTAAGGGCAAACAATAAGGACCACTTTCTTTCAAAGAGATTGTGGTCTATGGGAGGAAAATTTTATATCAGGTACACAACAGCCTGCAGAGGAACAGTCTGCTGGAAGAACTGAGCAGTTCAAGCTGAGGGAGCAAGGGATTGTCAATGTTTCAGCCCAAAACCCTGTATTTGGTTTTATGGATAACTGACATAAGCATCAGAAAGTTCAGATGAAAATGTCCAAGCAGGGGAAGACTGGAACACACTGCCTGAGGGTGTGTCAGACACAGAAACCCTCACTAGATTTACTTGATATCTGGATTATCAATTGAAATTTTTGATCTACAAAGGCAAGGATTGTGATTTAAAAATTCCACAGCTGGCCAGTGTCAAACTTCGGAAGGAGGCAGAATACAATAAAAATAAAGCAATTTTAAAAAGCAGGGAAGAAAATTGAAGATGTTATGGAGTCCCTTTACACACAGGATGAAATGCCCCCTCTCATGCCCCAATATTCAATCACTGATCATGTACACATGCTGGGGGCTCAGGAACTATGTCCAGTGTCCAAGAGAAACAACTTTTGATGGATCGAGACTTGAGCTTACACTTGGGACTTCAACAATGTTTCTCTTCAACAATAAATGTTCAGATGGGACAGAATCAAAGCAATGACCCAGAGAAGAGTTCAGATTCGTTGATGAGGTTTTGCACTGCTTTACGGCATCAAGTATCATATTTTATTAATTACAAAGCTGTGTGGGGAAACACAGCACCACAGGGCAGAATTGAAGCCCAATAAACACACCATTAAAAAGGAAATTCTAGGCTCCCATAGAGAATAAAAAACAACTACCATGTCAATTCTGCATGAAGATGCCACAACATATTTGAATCCTTGCACCATCAGAAGTACCTTGGTGACATTATAATTTAGATCTAAAGGTTTCTCCTCGCTTTGCTGAAAATGTGTTTTATCAACTTCACTGGGTACTTTTTATTGCCCAGGGAGTTGCAAAATCAACCCCACATTCTTCCCCAACACCGGATAGGAGAATTAAATGGATGGTTAACAGCCTGCATTCAGACAGATTAATAACCCTGTAAACATTTATATTCAGCAGAGTGTGGTCACAGTGTCAGAACGCAACAGTCTATGAGCATATTTCCACCGTTAGCCAAAGCACCCATCAGAACATCACATCAGGAGAAAATGCGGATATTGCAAAGCAGTAACCTGTAAGAGTTCACTCTGCAGTTGTTGAATGTTGACGTTAAGGGTACTTCTACTGAATAATATCTAGTAGAACTGAGGGCAGACAACTGAGGCTTCCACATATTGTGCGTCACACTAGCATTTTGCCACCCCAGTTTTCCAAAGTTAAAAAACCTGCCACCAATTCAAAGGAACTTTCCCTTCACTTTCCAACTTTCAAGCTCTCTAAAGACCGGATCACTATAGAACACAGATTTGTATAGTACAGAACAGGCCTGAGAGCCCACCACCTCTGGACCAAATTAACCAATCCTTCCTGCCTATACAATGCCCATATCCCTCCATTCTCTGCACATTCATAGCCCATCCAAGAGTTACAAGCCTCTCATCGTGTTTGTCTCAACTACCACCCCAGTGTATCCCAGGCATTTACCACTCTGTATAAAACATCTGCCCCGCACATTTCCTTTGAACTCAACCCACCACCCCCGCTTCACCTTACATACATGCCTTCTGATATCAGACATTTCTACCCCTGGGCAAACGATACCGTCTGTCTACTCTATCTCTGCCTCTCATAATCTTACAAACTTCTATCAGATCTCTCCACAGCCTCCATCACTCCAGAGACGACAAACCAAGTTTGTCCAACCTCCCCTCACAGCTCAAGCTCCCTAAAGCAGACAACATCCCAGTAAACCGCTTCTGCGCCCTCTCTAAAAGCCTCCATATCCTTCCTATAATGAGTCAAACCTCCTGATGCAGCCCAACCAGAGTTTTATAAAGCTGCAGCATAACTTCCTGGTAAACATGCCGTTTGCCTTCTCTACCTCCCCATCCACTTTCAGGGAGCTTTAGACTTGGATCTCAAGATCTTGCTGTACATCAATACTGATAAGGGCCCTGCCATTAAATGTATAGATCTCTGCACATTTCAGCCCCTGCCTGTTTAATGCCGCAATCGTTGCTATCACATATGCTTCTACCACTTCCCCGGCAATGCATTCCAGGCATCTACTCCTGTGTGGTAAAAAAAAACTGCCTTGCAACTCTCTCCCCTTAAAACCATGCCCTCTGGATCCTAAAACCATAAGATTTCGGAGCAGATTTAGACAGGTTGAGTTGGTGGTAAGGAAGACAAATGCAATTTTAGCATTCATTTCAAGAGAACTAGAATATCAAAGCAAGGACGTAATGCTGAGGATTTATAAGGTATTGGTCAGACTGCACGGAGTATTGTGAGCAGTTTTGGGTTCCTTTTTGAAAAGATGTGCTGGCGCTGGAGAGGGTGAAGAGGAGGTGCATGAGAATAATTCCTGGAATGAAAGGGTTAACGTGAAGAGCATTTCATGGCTCTGGGCCTGTATTCACTGAATGGGGGGTGGGGGGGGAATAGAGGGACGTCCATTTACAGCAGAGCTGGGGAGGAATTTATTGAGCCAGAGGGTGGTCAATCTATGGAATTCATTGTCACAGGTGGCTGTGGAGGCCAAATCATTAGGTATACTGTATTTAAAGTGAGGTTGATAGGTTCTTGATTAGCCGATGCATTAAAGGTTATGGGGAGAAGGCAGCAAAATAGGGTTGAGAGGGATAACAAATCAACCACGATGGAATGGTGGAGAAAACTCGACGGGCCAAATGGCCTAATTCTGCTCCTATGTATTATGGCCTCATTACAAACCTGATGACCGTCTTCTGCGCCCTCTCCAAACTTCAGCATCCTTCCTTATAGTATGGTGACCATAACTGTACACAATATTCCAAATGAGGCCCAAGCAAAGTATTACACAGCAACAATGTGGCTTCCCAACTTTAATATTCAATGTCCCGACTAAGGAAGACAAGCGTGCCTGTTTTACTACCCTGCCGCCTCATGTACAACTTTCAGTAAGCTATGAACTTTAACCCCAAGATCCCCCTGTGCATTAAGGGTTGCACTACCTGCTGTCTATTTTGCTCTTGGATTTGACTTCCTTAAATGCATTACCTCATTTGTCGAGATTACAATTGCAGCACATCACCAATCATTAATTTTTCCAGTCAAAAAAACACCTTTTCCCCAAACCTCCATTTTCAACCACCAGGCCAATTTTGGTTCTTAATCTTCTGGACCAGTCTACCATCAGGAACCCTACAAATGCTTTAAAGACCAGGTGGTGAACTTCCACCACCATACTCTTATTCATTTTTGTCAATTACTAAATAAAACTGTTTTGAGAGACAAGACCTCACCTACACAAAGCTATACTGACCGTCCATGATTTTCACCAATACAATAAATTCTGTCCCCATGAATCATCTCCAATAATTTCCGCAGCACTGATCCACGATTCACTGGCCTGTCATTTCCTGGATTTTCCTTGTTGCCATTCTTAAACTAAAGGAACAACATTGGCTACTCAGGCAACACAGTGGTGTGGTGATCCCAGCTGTAAGATTGGAGTTTGATTCCTGTTGCTGTCTGTAAGGTGTTTGTACGTGGGTTTGTTCTGGGTGTTCTGGCTTCCTCACAGGTTCCAAGGAAAAAGGTTAGGGCCAGTAAATTGCGGGTGTGCTATGCTATGTGTGGTGACACTTGTGGGCCAACCCCATCACATTCCTCACTGATTTGATTTGACACAAACAACGCATTCTGCCATATGTTTCGATGTATGCGAGGCAAATAAAGCTCTTCTTTAATCTTTATTTCTACAGTCTCCTGTACCTTGCCTGTGGCTAAAGAGAAACAAGATCTCTGTCAAAGTTCCCTAGCAAGCTCCTTCATGCCTCCCTCGGCATCCTGGGATAGATTTCATCAGGTTCTAGGGACTTATTCACTTTAAGCTTTTACATGACACACAACACCCTCTCATTAATATTGACATGACCTAGAATATCAATATACCCCTGCCTGATCTCACCATCACCCAGGTCCTTCTCCTTAGTAAACACTTACAGTATATTTCAGTCTGTGACCTTAATGCACTTTGCTGATTAGCTACTCTCTGCAAATTGCTTTACCCTACAGATTTAATATTAGGTTGAAATACACAACCATACAAAACAGAATACAGAAAACCACACAGACAAACTGCAGATTGTATCATTATGAAAACTACTGACTGCTCTCAACTTGAGACAAGTCCAGCTTCACAGGCACTCACTCTTCAACACTCACAGAAGCAGTTCAGGGTCTCGGCATCAAGCACACAGGGAATTGCTCATCAGGCAAGTTTGTCTCCCTCTCAACATGCAACACTGCACACCAAAGCTCATAAAATTGGTTTATTATTGTCACATGTACTGAAGTACAGTGTAAAACTGCCCATACAAATCCATTCACCACCAAAGGACTCACTTTCAACAATTCTTCATCTCATGTTTCTGATATTTATTGTTTATTAATTATTTGTTTATTTATTCTTCTCATACTTAGAGTTTGCTGTCCCTTGCACATTGGTTGTTGGGTGTGGTCTTTCATAGATTCTATTGTGTTTCTTGCTTTTACTGTGATTGCAAGGAAATAAATCTCATATGTCTACCTCAATAATAAATTTACTTTTAACTTTGAGGTAATACAGCTACAAAGAACGTGCATGCAGGTAGACATTAAGTGGCAAGGCTATAACAAGGTAGTGAAGGCAGGAGTCTATCTTATCGCACTATGGAACCATTCAATAGTCTTATAACAGCAGCATGCAATCTGCATTTGAATCTGGTGGTACCCGCTGTTAAGCTTTTACATCTTCTGCCCAATGGCAGGGGGAGAAGAAAGAACGTCCAGTCAGCGGGGCCTTTAATAATGCTGGTTACTTTCCGATGCAATCCCAAGCCAAGATGCATCCAGATGGAAATCTTTCTATGACGCACTGGTAAAAACTGACAGATCAAAGGGGATATGAAAATTCTCTTCAGTCTCCTGCGGAAGCCAAGGTACTGGTGAGCTTCCTCGGCCATAGCACCAACGTGGCTGCACCAAGACCGGCTTTTGGTGATGTTCAAACCTAGGAGCATGAAGCTCTCAGCCTCAACACTAATGAAATAAACACGATTGTGGGCACAGCTCCCTTCCTGAAGTCAATGGCTACTCTTGTGTTTTGCGGACATTAATGGACAGGTTGCTGGCCTGACACCATGTTACTCGGCCCTCTGTCTCCTTCCTGCACTTCAGCTCATTATTATTTGACGTACGGCCCACAGCAGCGGTATCTGCAAACGTGGGGATGGAGATAGAGTAGAATCTGGCCATACAGTTGGAATTAGAAGAGGGGAAATTGGCAACTCAACCTTGTGGGGTACCAGATCCAAGGTAAAGCTGTTGCTGCCTTTCTTTACTGACTGTGGTCTGAAAGTCAAAACGTCAAGGATCCAGTTGCAAAGGGAGGTTTTGAGCTCCAGATCTAGGAGTTTGGTGAAGAGTTTGCTATGAATTATGATATTGAAGGTGGACTTGTCTACAACTAGTCTAACCAACATAAGCTAACGTAGGTGTCATTACTTCCAAGTGCTCCAGAGAGGCAGCAAGGTAGCCGAAGAAGTCTGCGCTGGGGGCATAATTTTAATGTGACTGCAGGAAAGTATAGTGGGGATGTTAGAGGTCGGGTCCCTTTTACACAGAGAGTGGTGGGTGCATGGAATGCGCTGTCGGGTGTGGTGGTGGAGACAGACACATTAGGGACATTTAAGACACTCTCAGATAGGCACATGGATGGTAGGAACATGGAGGGTTATGTGGAAGGGAAAGGTTAGCTTGATCTTGAAGTTAAAAGGTCAGCACAACATCGCAGGTCGAAGAGCCTTTACTGCGCTGTATTGTTTTATACCCCCTGTCTAACACTCAACATTAACACAGAAGCGCCATTTAACAGGCAGTGCATCACCAAACAGAAGAATAACACATTGGTGCAGAATGTCACCTTTCCCTAAAACACAGCAAGCTAGTCAATTCAGTTTGCCCACATTGACTGGGCGCAAAAGGAAGCAGTATTCCATACTGCAACTTGTTAAATCCCTGGGTCATTCACATTAGTGACACCATCAACGACATTACTTTAAACTGTTACAATGGTGGTCAAACTTCGCACAGCAGTAATCCTCCAAACGACAAATGAGATGACTTGCTCTAAATTGAGCGAACCCTGGCCAGAACATCAAGAAACTAACACTAACAGGTAGAGTGGGTATTGATTCATGGTCATCTAATGGAAGACAGTACAGCAATACTCTGTGTCTGTAGTATACTCTATATGGAATAGAACACCACTGAATTTTGGTAGGGTTTATGTAACAGTCACCAAGTCCAACTTAGGTTAGCCAGATCAGTTTTATTTGTCCCATATGCCGAAACATCCAGTGAAATGTGTCATTTGCGTCAAATCAAATCAGCAAGGTTTGTGCTGGGCAGCCAGCAAGTGTCACCATGCTTCTGGCACCATCGCAGCACGCCCACAGCTCACTAATCCTAACCATACATCTTTGGAATGTAAGAAACCAGAGCTCCCAGAGGAAACCCACAGGGAGAACGTGCAAACTCTTCACAGACAGCAGCAGGAATCGAACCCTGATCATACAGCCGGCACCATCATTTGATTGTGCTATCCGCTACGCCACTGTGCCACTCCTCAAGGCTGATTTATACTTGTGCGCACCAGTTTACACTGTAGCCTACGCAAGTGGGCTACGCCGTTGTGAGCATTTATACTTGTGCATTGGTGTGTCTGTGTCACCCTGCAATTCGGGCACATACATGCATGTGCACGTCACATCTTTGCACGTCACGCATGCGCACACACCTGCCCGTGCAAGGCTTCATGGTCATGGTAGTCTTTCTCGGCGTAAACAAGTTTAAAGCGAGCGTCTTTTTTCGCAAGAGTGAAATGTGTCCTCCATAATTTCGGAGGTCTGTAAAGCTTTATGGAAAGCATTGCAGCCAGAGTTCCTTCCCTGCCCTTCAGTCGCCCAATGGGAAGCTATTGCAGCGTAGGAGGAAATGCAATGCTACCAAGCGGACCAATCACAGTTGTTGGGGTCTGCGTTGCCGTGACGTGTAGTTACATTCTGGGAGAGGTGCACGTCAGGCTATAGCGTAGGGATCCGCGTAGGCTCTGTGTATGTGTAGGGTTCCCGGCTACACCGTACCTACGGCGTCGATTTGACGCACAAGTATAAATCAGCCTTTAGTGGTAGATGGCTTCTATGACTTGTTATTAATTGAAAAAGGGCTTCCTTGTTTTCTTCCAGAAACCTTCACGCTAAACATTCTATCCAGTTGAGAATATCCAAGAAAAAATCTGCAGATACTGTAAATCCAAGCAACAAACAGAAATTGCTGAAGGAACTCAGTAGGATCAAAACGTCGACTGTACTCCTTTCCATAGATGCTGCCTGGCCTGCTGAGTTCCTCCAGCATTTTGTGTCTATCCGGTTGAGAAGTAGCATTATTTTGGTCAAACACATACAGTTGTAAGTTGAAGACACAAGAGATGTAGATGCTGGAATCTGGAGCATCAACAACATGCTGCAGGAACACAGGAGGTTAGGCAGCATCTGTGGAGGGAAATGGACAGTCAATGTTCTCCGTCAAAATTGTTCATCTGCACTACTGCAGTTCAGTTCGTTAAAAGAGGGTGTGGACGACCTCACAAACCACCCACCCACTCCCCATTATTGAGCAGTTCCTGCCTTCCTCTGTAGAAAAACTCCCGCCTCGGCCTCAGAAACCACCTCAGAACCCAGAAAGTGGCCTTCCGGAAGAGGAAGTCGAGAGAACTGACACCAGTCCTCAACAAGGGGTCTGAAGTGGAAAGAGCGAACAGTTTCAAGTTCCTGGGTGTCAACATCTCGAGGATCTGTCCTGGGCCCAACATACTGCTGCAATTACTAAGAAGGCACGACAGCGGCTATATTTCATTAAGAGATCGAGGAGACTTCGTCTGTCACCGGACTCTTGCAAATTTCTAAAGATGTCACATGGTTGCAACTCTCTCTGGTATGGAGGGGCCACTGCACAGGATTGGGAATATCTGCAGAAAGGTGTAAACTCTCCCAGCTCCATCATGGTCACTAGCCTCCCCAGTATCCATGGCACCTTCAAAACGCAATGCCCCAAGAAGGTAGGTGGCATCCATCATTAAGGACTCCTGTCACCCAGACCGTATCTCGGGTAATGATGAGTTTGAGTACAGACAGGAAATTGAGAACCTGGTGGCATAGTGTGAAGACAATAACCTATCCCTCAAGGTCAGCAAGACGAAGGAATTGGTTGTTGACTTCAGAAGGAGTAGCGGACCACACGACCCAATTTACATCGGTGGAGCACAAGTGGAACAGGTCAAAAGCTTTAAGGTCCTCGAGGTCAATATCACAAATGACCTGACTTGGTCCAACCAAGCAGAGTTCACTGCCAAGAAGGCCCACCAGCTTCTTTACTTCCTGAGAAAACTAAAGAAATTTGGCCTGTCCCCTAAAACCCTCTCTGATTTTTATAGATGCACCGTAGAAAGCATTCTTCTAGGGTGCATCACAACCTGGTATAGAAGTTGTCCTGTCTAAGACTGAAAGAAGCTGCAGAAGATCGTGAACACGGCGCAGCATATCATACAAACCAGTCTTCCATCCTTGGACTCACTTTACACCGCACGCTGTCGGAGCAGTGCTGCCAGGATAATCAAGGACACAACCCACCCAGCCAATAGACTTTTTGTCCCTCTTCCCTCCGGGAGAAGACTCAGGAGCTTGAAGACTTGGATGGCCAGATTTGGGAACAGCTTCTTTCCCACTGTGATAAGACTGCTGAACGGATCCTGACCCGGATCTGGGTCGTACCCTCCACATATCCGGACCTGCTGCTCGGTTTTTTTTTGCACTACCTTACTTTCCATTTTTCTATTTTCTATTTATGATTTATAATTTAAATTTTTAATATTTACTAATTTTACTATTTTAATATTTTTAATATTTGTAATCCAGGGAGCGGGAAGCGCAGAATCAAATATCACTGTGATCATTGTATGTTCTAGTATCAACTGTTTGGCGACAATAAAGTATAAAGTATGCCCACTTCTCATTGCTACCATAAAGGAGGTGGTAAAGGAGCCTTGAGACACGTACTCAATATTTCAGGAATGGCTTCTTCTCCTCCACTAGATTTCTGAATGGACAGTAAATGCATGAACACTACCCCAGTATTTTTCCTTCTCCTTTGCATTAATTGTCTTTTATGTACTTATTGTAATTTATACTTACTTATCATTACGTATTACAATATACTACAGCCGCTAAACATCAAATTTTATGACATATGCCAGTGACATTGAACCTGATTCTGATTCTACAAATAGGAGTGAAACCCATCGGATTGGAGTCACAGCAAACCGCAGGTGCTGGATCTGGAGAAATTCATGAGGCTGGAGGATCTCAGTGGGTCAGGAGCAACTATGGACCTCTCAGCTGAGGCCCCTCTTCTGGCCCGAAACATCAACTGCTCATTTCTTTCCACGGATGCTGCCTGACCCCCACAGAGTTCCTCCAGCATCTTGTGGCGCTACTGTGGAAACAAGATATCCTGCCCAAAAAGCTGACATGCATTGACGAACTGCACGTGCGCAGACTTGCAGAGCTGCACAGGGTCCCTGAAGCAGGCGTGCTTTACGATTGTCAAAAGCAAAGATTCACAGCCAGAACATCCGAAATGTAATGATTTACGTCTTAAATAAATATGATACCACCAGTTACCCACTGCAAGAATGTTTCCACATATTCTTGTCTCAGCACTCAACTTCCCAGGGTTAGGAAACATCCTTTGAAATATGTAATAGGATGTGTCATTAAAACATTTCATCCCCTAAAGTTTCAGTGGAGGCAGACATGCCCAGCAGCACACCATACAATGATCCTCCTGCAGTAATCGAATATTCATGCTGTTGCTAAGGGACTTATTTACATTTGTACATTTTGCACAGTCTGACTACCTTACATTTTGATGGAGGTCCAGCAACAACCAACTAAATAAAGACACAACACAAACAAATGCATTTCTATTAATTTAAATAGAACTGTATGCAGACATCCCACCCTGCAAAAATTCATTTCAGGGAGGTAGCACCCCTGCCCCCCGCAACCCAATATCCTCCCCTCCCCACCCCAGTTGACCTCCAAAGGTGTATGTAATACTTCGTTCAGTGATTTTGTCTAATCTGCAAACCAAGTTGGGTATATGCAGCAAATGTGACATTAAAATATGTACTTACATTATATTATATTATCATGTTTATTCTATTGCAACTTTAAGCAAGTCTACAGGGAATTTGGCCTCATCACGTAGGACATCAATAGCGTAGCTCCTTGGCAGCTAGTCAACTAGTTTAAATCAGGGGTCCCCAACCTTTTTTGCATCGCGCACCGGTTTAATATTGACAATATTCTTGCAGACCCCGGGGCGGGGGGAAATGACGCAATCGGTCCGCTTCTGATCTGGGCCGACATTTCCGTGTCGGGCGGCACCTAATTAATTAGCTTGTTTACTTCGGCTTTTTTCTTAAAGATGTGCTGGGTGCATTCTGGCCACCGCTGTATTCTTCGTGGCCCGGAGGTTGGGGACCACTGAATTATAAGTCACTTATAAGTCAATAGCATCATAACATTTTAAGTAACGTTTGGATGTTAAACACACAGTGCATATTTTCCTCATATGAACATATAAAATCATTGCAACACACCAATATCACTAAATCAGTGGGAGCCCTGGGCTTGTTTTCCTGCGACAAGACGGTCCTATCGAGGGGTGATGGGAGACAGTGATACTCGAAGGGGGTTCCTTATGTCCAGTCTATTCTGCAATTCAGTTTTCGTTGCATTTATTGTAGAAAACTCCGCTTCGCAGAAATATGTTGGAAATGGAAGCAACGTCTTCAGTGCTTTCGTGACTATCTCAGGATATTCAGCCTTGACTTTGATCCAGAATGCCAGCAGAGATGTTATGTCAAACATACTTTTCAGCCCACCGTCATTTGCAAGCTCGAGGAGTTGATCTTTTTCCCGCGCTGACATGGAAGATTCACCAGGGACATTCACAAATGGGTCACGGACCCAGTCTTTTGCACATCTTGGGTCACTGATGACCTTGCGTGCGTTAAAATTCAAAAGTGCATGACAGGGAATGAGGAAAGGTGCAGCTGACTCATATCGTTTCAAATCACCAAATCATACTGTTTCCTCGCCGCCCGGTGGTTGGGGACCACTCTTAGCACAAAGAGAGACCAATCAGGATGCTCGCTCTCCCTCTCAAAAATATCTATTTCCGGAATATTGTATATAATTTCCAGGTGTCAAGGAGCCACTATCGATATGCGGGAGACTCCCGGAACTTCCAGGAGAGGTGGGATGTCTGCTGAATGCTTAAGGAGTAAGGAGACACAGACTTCCCTGTACATTCATTTCGCAAGGTAAGTTGATTTATTGTCACCTATACTGAAGTACAGTAAAAAATTTTGTTTTGCCTGCCATCCATTGTAATAACTTCATTACAATTGTGGATTAAGATAGCATTTATTTTTATTTAGAGATAGAGCGCAGAATAAGCCCTTTGAGGCACACTACCCAGCAACCGCGATTTAACCCTAACCTAATCACAGGACAATTTACAGTGACCAATGAACCTACTTGGTACATCTTTGGTCTGTGGGAGGAAACTGCAGCACCATGAACAGACCCACACATTCCACAGGAAGGACATGCAGAAGATGCTGTGACTGAACTTCAAACTCTGACACCCCGCTCTGTAGTGATATGCCACGCTAGCATGACGCCCATATAGTAACAAGGGAGAACAAAATAACAGATACAGAATAAAGTTTTACAATTGTAGGAGTGTAGAGCAGACAGACAGAAAGTTGCAAGGCCTTAACAGGTAGATGCAGAGGTCAAGGGCCCACATTTTATACTAGGGAACCATTCAGTAGTCTTGTTCCCCAATAATAACTCTCCAGCATCATTTTTCAGTGGTCCAATATCCATTCTTACTCTTTATAACAGCAGGATAGAAGCTGTCCTTGACCCTGGTGGTTTGTGGTTTGGACTTCTGTAATCATCTGTCCAATGGAAGAAAGGAAAAGAGCGAATGAC
Source organism: Mobula hypostoma (assembly GCF_963921235.1). Lineage (NCBI taxonomy): Eukaryota > Metazoa > Chordata > Chondrichthyes > Myliobatiformes > Myliobatidae > Mobula > Mobula hypostoma. Next base: position 73,038,248 of record NC_086101.1, on the reverse strand, counting down.
AAGGGTAAGAGGGGTGTTTGATTACGCCGGCTGTTTTACCAAGGCAGTGAGATGTATCGACAGAGTTCACGGAGGGGACGCTGGTTTCTGGGATGTCTGCTGTCCTTGTGGTCATGTATAGATCAGTTGCCATACCAACCGGTGGAGGTCAGAATTTGAGAGGTGTTGTCACTATGCTGATGTTATTCTTCTCGTCTGAAAAGCCAGAGACAGTGCCTTCTTCAGGAAGCTTGAGAAACGGACTGGAGTATTGCCAAGCACCATCCAAAGGGGCTACACAACCAAATCACCCAATAATGAAGGCTGGCCCATGATACTGAGAAAATACTCTTGTTATATGAAAAAAGATCAACCATAGACCTATGAGTATGATACCACCACGGATGAAATTCTTATTAATAGAAATAACTGTGGAGCAACTAACGATTTGCCTATCTAGTTTAATCCAGATGCATCACAGCTTGGCATGGCAAATGCCCTGCCCGTGACAAGCAACTGCAGAGTTGTGGACACAGTTCAGCCTCCTCTCCATTGACTGCCCACACTTCTCTCTGCATTGGGAAAAAGTAAAGATAATCAAAGACCCACCTACCCCCGATATCATCTCTTTTCTTCACCCACACCTCCCCCCAACTCAATCAGGCAGGTGATACAAACGACTGAAAGTACCTACCACTAGGCTCAAGAAGAGCTTCTATTCCACAGTAAAATACTACCAAATAGCTCCTAGTGCAATAAGGTGGACTCTTGCGCTGACAGTTTACCTCATTATGGCCATGCACCTTGTGTTTGCCTGCAGTGTTCTCTGTAATCGTAAAACTTTAATCTATAGTAACACACACAATGCCGGAGGAACTCAGCAGGTCAGGCAGCATCTACGAAGAGGAATAAACAGTCGATGTTTCGGGCCGAGGCCCTTCTTCAGGACTGGAAAGGACAGAGGAAGAAGACAGAATAAAAAGGCGAGTGGAGGGAACGGGGTACAAGATGGCAGACGATTGGTGAAGCCAGGTGGTGGGGAAGGAAAGGGGGATGAAGTAAGAAGCTGGAAGGTGATAGATGGAAGTGGTAAAAGGAGGAATCTGACAGGAGAAGTCATGGAAGAAAGGGAAGGAGGGGCACCAGAGGGAGGTGATGGGCAGGTGAAGAGAAAAGGAGTAGGAGGGAGCCAGAATGGGGAATGGAAAAATAAAGAAGGGGCATGGGGGGGAAATTACCAGAAGTTAAAATAAATCGATGTACATGCCATCAGGCTGGAGGCTACCCAGACGGAATATGAGGCATTGCTCCTCCAACCCGAGTGTGGCCTCATCTTGGCAGTAGTAAAGGCTGTGGATCTCTGTATTCTACATTCTATTACTGTTTTCCCTTGTACTCCATCAGTGCACTGTGTATCTGTATGGATGACATGGAAAACAGAGTCATCACTGTACATGGAACAGTAATAACTCAGCATACCAGTTTCCCTAAAGGAGCGTATTTCAGTTAATATAAGGTGTCACAGGTCTTTGAAAAGTAGAACACAGAACACTACAGCACAGGAACAGGCCCTTTGGCACATAATCTTGAATCAATCTAATTCAAATTGTAATCAAATGCCCAGTAAATTAATTTCTTACTCCTACACAATGTCCATACCCTTCTTTTCATGTGTCCAAGAGCTTCTTGAGTGCCAACAATTACGTGTCGGGGGGGTACCTAATTAATTAGCATGTTTATTTCAGCTTTTTTCTTAAAGCTGTGCTGGGTGCCTCCCAGCTACCGCTGCATTCTCTGCGAATCGGTATCTGTCTGTGGCCTGGGGGTTGGGGTGGTGGGCCACTGGGGTGTCATCTCGTCGTCTGTTTCCATTAGGACAAGCAGCTCATCTTCTCCTATTACTGCCTGCCTTGATGTCGAAGGTCAAGGTTATCGTCTGCTGTGGCTGATGCGGAAGGCTTGCCTGACTGCTGAGCCTCGCGCATTTTTCTATCATACAGTTCTTTGTAAGCAGTCAAACCATCCTGCAAATATCCCCTAAACCGACGTACCTTTTCAAAATTAAAGTCGCACTTTATCATTGCAGCCAAAATCTCACACAGTTGCTTCACATTCAGTTCGCTACTGCATTCGGTTTCGATTGTTATCCTTTCCTCTTCTAATTGCATCAACTCTTCACCTATCAGTTCTTGGTCACAGGATGCCAAAACCTCTTCAACATCATCTTCGTCAACTTCCACAAGCCAAACTCACTTTGTCCTTACTTCATTCACCACGATCGAAATGCTTAATTATGTCTAGTTTTACGCTAAGTGCAACACCCTTACGAGTTCTTTTAGGTTTTTCCAATACCTCAGAACTCATCTTGCAAATAGCTGCTCACAGGCACGTGTTTAAGCAATGCCGTTCCGAATCCGGGGCAGAGCGGCTGCTCAGGGCGCGCGCTGCCTTTTATCACGCGCTGATTTTTTCGCGCGCTGCTTTTTCTTCATAACAGTGAAAACACCTTCTGTTAGCGAAAACAGGGAACTAATGTAGGTCTTTCGTAACAGTGAGGTTCCGTAAAGCAAACGTTCGAAAAGCGGGGGACATCTGTACTGAGAACATGAGCTGTAGAGCCCTTGAAAGCGACTCCATAGGTTGTGGAGTCAGATCAGAGTTATAATGCTGTTTACATTGTAAATGCAAGCTGGTATCTATGCACAGTTTATTCCATATCCGAACTTTAACCTGTAACTTTATTTTGTATACAATCCATTATTCTTTACCATTATTCAATGTTGTCGATTTTTATTGCATGTCATGCCAACACACCACAGCAAATTCCTACTCCAGGTAAATGCAGTAATGAACGAAGTTGACCCTTGATGTAGAGTCCCGTTTACCACGGTACAAACAAGTCATTATGACCCAACAGCAGAGATGAACCCAGCCAAAAGTCAACAATTGCAATAACTGAGATAAGTATCCAGTTACAAACAAGAGAAAATCTGCATTTGCTAGAAATTCGAGCAACACACACAAAATGCTGGAGGAACCCAACAGGCCATGCAGCATCTAGGAAAAGAGTACAGTCGATGTTTCGGGCCGCAACCCTTCGGCGGGACTGGAGGAAAAAAAGCTGAGGAGTAGATCTAAAAGGCGAGGGAGGGAAGAAAGAAGCACTAGGTAATAGGTGAAACCTGCCAGTTTCAGTGATGCTGATTGAAGGCTGAATATTGATCGTGTAATTCCCCTTCAAACATTGCCATGGGATTAGTTTGTTTTACACTGAGCTGAAGCAAGAGATAAAACCTCGGTTTACTTCATCCAGTATCTCAAGCAGCTGAGTAATTATAGTTATAGAACACAACAGCACAGAAACAGGCCCTTCAGCCCATCTAGTCCATGACAAACTATTAATCTGCCCTCCTATTGACCTGTACCCGGGTCATAGCCCTCCATACCCCTACCATCATGTGTTTGTCCAAATTTCTCTTAAACAATGAAATCGAATCCACGTCCACCACTTGCACTGGCAACCTGTTCCACACTCTCACCACCCCGAGTGAAATTTCCCCTTATATTCCACTTAAACATTTCACCTTTCACCTTTAACCCATGACCTCTAGTTGTCGTCAGTGAGAAAAAGCCTGTTTGCATTTACCCTATCCCAGCAGCCACACCCCGGTATTCCACTTCAACAGGCAGGCTAATCCAGATGAGGGTAGCCAGTCTGCCTCAACTCCAGTGAGATAGGAGAAGATCACCAGGGAGATCCAATGCCCAGAAAGGTGGTTCTGCAGTGAAAGCCATGGCTAGGCACAGAAGACATCACACCCATCCACTGCAACCAAGGAGTTCTCTAGTTGTGACGATCACTTGTATCATTGGAAAAGGGCTGGAATTGACCCAGTGCAATGGCTTTTCCACTTTAATTGTCAAAATCGACGGACAACCAACACTTACCCTAGCTATACCCCCCATAATTTTTGTATACCTCTATCAAATCTCCCCTCATTCTCCTACACTCCAGGGAGTTAAGACCTAACCAATTCAACCTTTCCCATAACTCAGGACCTCAAGTCCTGGCAACATCCTTGCAAATATTCTCTACTCGCTTTCTTTAGTCTGGATGCTGTGTGCTCCAACCCTGCAGTCAGGCTTCAATCCACAACCTTCTGACAGGCTAGGCTTCAAAAACAATCCTGAATGCAGCCAGACCAGGTTCCTGTTTTTCGGGAACCGTTAGAACCTGCGATTTACAGTTTGGAAATCTATTGAGTGATCCAGATCTTTGCTGTCTCTGAGAAGACTCTGGGAAGTGAGCACAAGCCTCAAGGCAAAGAAACTACAAGGCAGGGTGCAAACCAATGATACGCTCCATTTTGCCAATTTGGCCGGCTGGTGGCATAGTGGCATCAGCACCAGATTTCTGAGCGAATGCCCCCGAGTTCCAATGCAGCCGGTCTCCCAGTCTGCGTCAGGTCTCACCAATATATAGAAGCCACACCGGGAGCATCGGACGCAGTATATCACCCCAGCCGACTCAGGACTCACTCCAGTGCTTCCGGTGTGGCCTTCTGCGAGACCCCACACGTGCTGAGAGACCGTTTCGCTGAACACCTACGCTCTGTCTGCCAGAGAAAGCAGGATCTCCCAGTGGCCACACATTTTAATTCCACATCCCATTCCGATAAGTCTATCCATGGCCTCCTCTACTGTCAAGATAAAGCCACACTCTGGTTGGAGGAACAACACCTTATATTCCGTCTGGGTAGCCTCCAACCTGATGGCATGAACACTGACTTCTCTAACTTCCGTTAATGCCCCTCCTCCCATTCTTACCCCATCCCTTATTTATTTATTTTCCTTTTTTTTCTCTCTCTGTCCCTCTCACTATAACTCCATGCCTGCTCTCCATCTTCCTCTGGGCTCCCCTCCCCCTTTCTTTCTCCCTAGACTTCCCATCCCATGATCCTCTCCCTTCTCCAGCCTTGTATCCCTTTTGCCAATCACCTGTCCAGCTCTTGGCTCCATCCCTCCCCCTCCTGTCTTCCCCTATCATTTCGGATCTCCCCCTCCCCCTTTCAAATCTCTTACTATCTGTTCTTTCAGTTAGTCCTGACAAAGGGTCTCGGCTGGAAACGTCAACTGTTTTTCTTCCTATGGATGCTGTCTGGCCTGCTGCGTTCCACCAGCATTTTGTATGTGTTGCTTGAATTTCCAGCATCTGCAGATTTTCTCGTGTTTACCTCATAAACTGTCTGGGTAGCCACAACCTGATGGCATGAACATCCATTTGTCCTTCCAGTATTTTTTTTTCCTCCCCTTTCCTTTTCCTTCTTCTATTCCCTGCTCTGGCCTCTTAGCTCTTCTCCCCTGCCTACCACTGTCCCCTGGGTCCCCTCCTCCTTCCTATAGTCCACCCTCCTCTCCAATCAGATTCCACCCTCTCCAGCCCTTTACCTTGCCCGCACACCTGGCTTCACCTATCACCCTCCTTCCCCTCCCCGCACCTTTTTATTCTGGCACCCTCTCCCTTTCTTTCCCGTCCAGAAGAAGGGTCTCAGCTCAAAATGTTGACTATTCATTTCCATGGCTGTTGCCCGACCTGCTGAATCCCTGCAGTATTGTGTGTGTGTGTGTGTGTGTGTGTGTGTGTGTGTGTGTGTTACAACAGAAACGCCTACTTTGTTCTGTGAGTGAGGAAAACCAAAGCCGATCATAGAAGACCCCGTAGAGCAGTACGAAGGGCGGGAGAGCTCACCACTGTGCCCGGGTCAATATTTATCCTTGCAGCCCACATTACAAGATGACACCGGCAATACACAAAGTGCAGGAGGAACCCAGGTCAGGCAGCATGTACAGAGGGGAACAAACAGTGATGTTATGGGCCGAGACTCTTCATGAGAATGAGTGGGTGCCCCCAGCTATTCCAAAGACGTGCTGTGGGTAGGTTAACATCTTTTGTACGCATCTTTTGCCCTCCAAACTGTTTGTTTGGTGCGGTCACTTCCATAACTGGTTGCAACGTGCACAATGTTCTGAGATTAAGCCCCACATCACAGGGATGGAAGTCTTCTTTTCATTTTAGAGGGATGCACAAGGATACGTTTCCAACTGAACCCGTTCAAAGTTTCCTTGCAGATACTCTGGATAATGCAATATTTACATTACCTTTTCAATATTCACTGGTTAGTCCTTGTAATGAATGCTCCATAAACCCCCTATACCATGCAGTCACGTTGATATGGCTGGACTGATAGACAGCTAATCGTTTGACAAATTGGAGATTCACAAAACTCCGCTAGACCACACTTGGGAGTACTATTTTTAGAACTGGTGGTGTCATTGGACGCAGAGGGGGTGCAGAGGAGATTCATCAAGATGCTGCCTGCATCGGAGAGGGATAGGTTGAGCCGGCTAGGGCTTTTCCCGTTGGAGAGGGGGATGAGATGTGAGCTAATAGAGGAGTACAAGGCATAAAGAGTGCGGATATTCCCGCGGCTAATGCGAGCTGTGAGAATTTTAAGATGATGGGAGGAAATTATAGGGGGAATGTCAGCGGTAGTCCCGCCCCCCACAAAGACTGGTGGGTGCGTAGTGGTAGAGGCAGTTACATGAGGGACATTGAAGTAACTGAGATAGGCGAGTGGATGATAGAAAAGCGGAGTGCTAAATGGGAGGGAAGTGTTAGACCGATTTTACAGCAGGTTGAAGGGTCAGCACAACGTGAGCTGAGGGGCCTGTATTGTCTTGTATTGTTCCATGTTCCGTGCAAAACGCACTCCTGCATTTGTTTCAAATGCAAAGGCGTCAAGCTTGCTCACTACACCGGGATGAGAGTTTTTAAAAAGTGACTTCGCGCTGATTACACCAGTCTGGGTCACAAAGTCTGACCTTCGAAAGAAAATGAACAAGCTGGAGAAATTAATTACCGAGTGTGAACAGCGCCTGCACAAGTTCGTCGGGAAGCCGCACAAACATCCATAGCAATTATTGTCTTTATGTTCACACATGTAATGAAAGTGTTCCACCGACCTTGCTCTGGGTAGTTAGATTTTAAACATACTTTTTGCCTCCAGATTTAAGCACGTTTCTTTCCCAGCACCTCACCCTCTTTGCAAAGCAGAAACCAGCCTCGTACTAACATCGAGAAGACCCACACCGCGACCGAGACTGGCGTGACGGAGGTAGAAATGAAGTTGAACGCACTGGTTGGAAAAAAAAACAAAAGCACTTTTTCCTACCGGTAAGTCCACGCTGACATCGCTGCCGTCCAGTAAGGAGACCCTGCAGGTTATTATGGACTTGCTGTCGCCAGCCGCCGGGATGTGAATCCCGGATCTCTGCGCCTCTCTCTGCTTCTCCCGCTCGGTGTATCGGCGCACCGTGCGGCGCCCGAGTGTCCGCCGCAAGAAGCCCAACATCGCCGCCGCCTCCCTCTGCGATCGCTTGGAGGGAGAGGCGGGCAGAAGGGAAGGAAGCTAATCGAAAGCTAACAACGGAGCTGATACAATGTAAGGAAAGGCGAGCTGATCAATTACACCAGCCGGCGTGAAATCGCAGCTCGCAGGCAAACAGAGGAGCGAGTCCCGCAAGAAATTATCCAAATCCCCTCTGCGTTCTTGGGCATGCGTGAATACAGCCCAGGAAATGGCGTCAGACACTTCCAACCTGCTGGATTTAGGGATGCGAGCTTCAGCAGCACGATGTAAACCGGCTCCGGTTCCCCGGGCCCCGAGTGTAAGCGATCACCCACCGGGACAGTGTGTAACGCGTGTCCCAAGTACACGCCTGACTCGCGTTGCAACGACTGCTCTTTCTGCACAAGTCTCTCGGGCCCGTCGTTAATAATCGATTTCGCGCTTGAGAGACCTCTTGAAATTCGACAAGGTTGAGTGTTCACGAATTGATGTCAACAGACAGGCCATAGCGATGATAAACGCTGCTTTTACTCTCTGAGGACACATCTCAGGTCTTTCAATCTGGCAAAATTAATACTTGCCAATTAACTTTGCCTGTTGTAATGGAGCGGCGATCGTTATCTATTTGAAAGTTAATATTTGCATGTAAAGTATAATTAGATTCCTCCCCCTTAGCTTTTCATAAATATTTAGCTTTATATACTGACGTTTGCAAATTCAGGCTTTATCCTCTGGGTTGAAGAATCATTATAGAAATTTAAACACAAATATGTATGTTGGTATTGGACTGTACCGAGGGAGTGTGATATTGTCATTTGACTAGAGGTAACTTCTCCCTAAATACTGTTAAAAGATCTCATGATACTGTATCACTTAACCAATCATGACCAGATTGTTTAGTCATTAAAACATACACAGGAACAGCACAGGATATACTATTCGACCCTCCAGATCTATGTCAAACATGATCCAATTGGTATCCCTTCTTTGCCTGCATGTTCATGTGCCTCTTAAACCCTACTTTCACCTTTCTCCCCGCTGCCATTCCAGACACCTACGATTCTCTGCGTAAAAAATCTACACTCCACATCTTCCTTAAACTTTCCACCTCTCACCTTAAATCTACAGTACTGTGTAAAAGCTATGTGTATATATATAGTACCTAAGATTTTTGCACAGTACTGTATTTGTCAACGTGGAGTGGAGAGTGAGTTTGTAAATCTGGCAGGAACAAAGGATATTGGGAATGATGAGGGTGGAGCACTGCGGGAGGGGTGTGGGACAGGTGGCAGAGAGGGAGTGCCAGGGCTGGGGCTTGGCACGAATGCAGACACACCCAGCCCTGAGACACCAGGCAAGGTAATTTGATTCCAAATAATTGATTTGCTGATCACTACAGAATGTCTCTCTGGTGCCTTCCGCTCCCTCCCCCCTTCCTCTCCCTTTTCGCAACCATAATTACCATAATTCCCTTCTCCTTGCCCCCTTCCCACTCCCAGTCCACAGTAGAGACCCATATCAGAAGAAGGTTGACGCATCACTCACTTTTGACATGATTTTTTTTGGCAACATCACAATGCAATACATAAAATTACTACAGTACTGTGCAAAACTCTTGGGTACCCTAGCTCTATGTATGTGCCCAAGACTTTTGCACAGTACTGTATGTCTTCCAGTATTTCCAGAATCAGAAATATAAGGGGGGGATCTCATTGAAACCTTTTGAATGTTGAAAGGCCTAGACAGAATAGATGTGGGAAGGATGTTTCCCATGGTGGGAGAGTCTAGGACAAGAGGGCAGAGCCTCAGGATAGAGGGGCACCCTTTCAAAGCAGAGATGCAGAGTAATTTCTTTAACCAAAGGGTGGTGAATTTGTGGGATTTGTTGCCATTTGCAGCTGTAGAGGCCAGATCGCTTGGGTGTATTTAAGGCAGAGATTGATAGGTTCTTGATTGAATATGGCATCAAAGGTTACAGGGAGAAGGCCAGGAAATGGGGTTGAGGAGGAGATTTAAAAAAAGGATCAGCCATGATTGAATGGTGGAGTAGACGCGATGGGCCTAATTCTGTTCCTATGTCTTATGGTCTTATTTGACCTTTCCACCCTGAGAAAGAGTCTCTGATTGTCTACCTTATCTCTGGCTTTCTTAATTTTATAAACTTCTGTTGGGTCCCTGGTTAGCCTCCGATGCTCCAGAAAAACAGTCTAATTCTGTCCAACCTCTCCATAGAGCGGTATGGGTTTTGTTTGCTTTTGGGATGTTGCTGTCACAAATCAGTAGCTCTGTTTCCTTTGTTTGCAAAGCTGACTCCCTGTGAACAAGTACTTAAGCCTCCAAGAACCCAACAGCCCTTGCTGGTGAAGCAGCAATTTACCGGTACTTTGTTCAGCTTGATGTACTGCACCAAATGAACTTCGAACTTTGACATCCAAGTTGAGATTCCCTCCGGATGAAGAAAATGAAATACAGAGAATCGCAAGTGCTGGAGGAACTCAGCAGGTCAGGCAGCATCTATGGAAAGGAACCTTTCATAAATGGCCGAAACCTTTCTTCAATTTTGGAAAGGAAGGGGGCCAAAGCCGGAATAAGAAGGTGGGGGAGGGGAAGGAGTACAAGCTGGAAGGTGATAGGTGAGACCAGGTGAGAGGGAAGGTGGGTGATGAGACCAGGTGCGGAAGAAGGTGATAGGTGAGACCAGGTAAGAGGGAAGGTGGGTGGTGAGAGCAGGTGAGGGAGGAGGTGGATTGGAAAGTGGGAATGATGTAAGAAGCTTGGAAGTGATAGGTGGAAGAGGTAAAGTGCTGAAGAAGAAAGAATCTGATAGGAGAATCTTAATATGTCACCTGGTTCATTGATCATTCAATTGATTGGCACCGTTTCCGGTAAAATGGCTGCGTGCTCAGACGCAGTGGCCTCCCAGCTTCCAAATGAAGGTGTAATTGTGTTTTTTATGATTGAAAGTCTCTGCTAGATCGTACAGCAGGTATACCCCACTAGTGAGTTGCTGGAAAACAGGTGAGCTGCACTTGCTGTGTACCCTGTTGCTGCCCGCTACAGCCACCAAGGAGAAAGGCCTCAGAGGTGGTGAGGCGGTAAAATTTATTTACAAATTGTGCAAATAATTGCCTTGGACATTTTTCTTATGATCGCAAGACCTTGTTGGGGATTGGTAATGTAGAATACTGCAAGTCTGTTTCACTGGTTCATTGGTGAGATGGATGGAGACGGAGCCGCGTGTGGCCTCAGTTGTTGCGTGCACCAGGCCTTCATGCCATGGGGATCTCAGTAGAGGAGACGCCAGAGGCAGCGTGGGCACAGCGGGTATCCCGGTTGGGTTTGAGGTTGGGCCCACCCCTCGATGCTGCTCTCCAGTGTTCACTCGCTGGAAGTCTAGCTGGATTGTGTTCATCTGTGGCTACCCTAGTGCACGATGGGGAACTGCTACGTCTGCCTTCTTGCGGGAACATGGCTCCAAGCAGGATCAATCTACAGGCCACAAAACTCAGGGACTTGGGCAATATTGTTATTTTTTTGTGATTGTATGTGCTATATGCACCTCGGGCAGTGTGCCAGTGTTGGTGCTGTGTTTTGCACCTTGTTCTTAGAGAAACACTTGGTTTGGCTGTATTCTTGTGTATGGATGAATGGCAATTAATCTTGAACTGCTAACTACTTGAACTGTTTGCTGGTTCACAAGAAAAGTGGAAGGTATATGTGATACATGTACCATATCATAGTCGAGTATAGGAATAGAACAGGCAGCCAGTGCAGAGTACTCCTGTGGCTGTTCCCCTGAATAATAAGTATACCACTTTAGATACTGTTGGGGGGTGGGGGGAATGACCTAGCCAAGGAAAGCCTCTGGCACTGAGTCTCACTCTGTGGTTCAGAAGTGATGGGGTGAGAAGAGGTGAGCTGTAGTGATAGGGGATTCATTGGTTAGATGAACAGAAAGGAGGTTCTGTGGATGAGACTGAGATTCCCTGATAGTATGTTGCCTCGTGGTGCCAGGGTCAGGGACATCTCGGATCAAGTCCTCAGCATTCTTAAGTAGGAGGGTGAACAGCCAGGGGTTGTGGTCCACATTGGTACCAATGACATGGGCAGTAGGCTGAAAGGACAGGACCTCCAAGGTTGTGATCTCAGGATTGCTACCTGTGCCACGTGCTAGTGAGGTCAGAGATAGGAAAATTATACAGTTTAACATGTGGCTAAGGAGATGGTGCAGGAGGGAGGTCTTCAGATTTTTAGATCATTGGGCGAAGGTGGGACCTGTACAGAAGGGGTGGTTGCACCTGAACTGGAGGGGGACTAATATCCTAGCGGGAAGGTTTGCTGATGCTGCATGGTGGGCAGTCTCACCTAGTCTCACTAACCTGCACTCAGCCCATAACCCTCCATTCATTTCCTGTCCATATAGCTGTCCAATTTAACTTTAAATACAACATCGAACCTGCCTCAACCACTTCTGCTGGAAGCTCGTTCCACACAGCTACCACTCTCTGAGTAAAGAAGTTCCCCCTCATGTTACCCCTAAACTTTTGCCCTTTAACTCTCAACTCATGTCCTCTTGTTTGAATCTCCCCCACTCTCAATGGAAAAAGCCTATCCACGTCAACTCTATCTATTCCTCTCATAATTTTAAATACCTCTATCAAGTCCCCCCTCAACCTTCTACGCTCCAAAGAATACAGACCCAACTTGTTCAACCTTTCTCTGTAACTTAGGAGATGAAACCCAGGCAACATTCTAGTACATCTCCTCTGTACTCTCTCAATTTTGTTGACGTCTTTCCTATAATTCGATGACCAGAACTGTACACAATACTCCAAATTTGGCCTTACCAATGCCTTGTACAATTTCAACGTTACATCCCAACTCCTATACTCAATTCTCTGATTTATAAAGGCCAGCATACCAAAAGCTTTCTTCACCACCCTATCCACATGAGATTCCACCTTCAGGGAACTATGCACCATTATTCCTAGATCCCTCTGTTCTACTGCATTCTTCAGTGCCCTACCATTTACCATGTATGTCCTATTTTGATTTGTCCTACCAAAATGTAGCACCTCACATTTATCAGCATTAAACTCCATCTGCCATCTTTCAGCCCACTCTTCTAATTGGCCTAAATCTCTCTGCAAGCTTTGAAAACTTACTTCATTATTCACAACTCCACCTATCTTAGTATCATCTGCATACTTACTAATCCAATTTACCACCCCATCATCCAGATCATTAACATATATGACAAACAACATTGGACCCAGTACAGATCCCTGAGGCACACCACTAGACACCGGCCTCCAGTCTGACAAACAGTTATCCACCACTACTCTCTGGCGTCTCCCATCCAGCTACTGCTGAATCCATTTTACTACTTCGATATTAATACCTAATGATTGAACCTTCCTAACTAACCTTCCGTCTGGAACCTTGTCAAAGGCGCTACTGAAGTCCATATAGACAACATCCACCGCTTTACCCTCGTCAATTTTCCTAGTAACCTCTTTAAAAAATTCAATAAGATTTGTCAAACATGACCTTCCACGCACAAATCCATGTTGACTGTTCCTAATCGGACCCTGTCTATCCAGATAATTATATATACCATCTCTAGGAATACTGTCCATCAACCTACCCACCACCGATGTCAAACTCACAGGCTGATAATTGCTAGGTTTACTCTTAGAATTCTTTTTAAACAATGGAACAACATGAGCAATACACCAATCCTCTGGCACCATCCCCGTTTCTAATGACATTTGAAATATTTCTGTCAGAGCCCCTGCTATTTCCACACTAACTGACTTCAAGGTCCTAGGGAATATTCTGTCAGGACCCGCAGACTTATCCACTTTTATATTCCTTAAACGTGCCAGTACTTCCTCTTCTTTAATCATACTTTCCATAACTACCTTTCTTGTTTCCTTTACCTTACACAACTCAACATCCTTCTCCTTAGTGAATACCGAAGAACAGAAATTGTTCAAAATCTCCCCCATCTCTTTTGGCTCTGCACATAGCTGTCTACTCTGATTCTCTAAGGGACCAATTTTATCCCTCACTATCTTTTTGCTATTAATATAACTGTAGAAACTCTTTGGATTTATTTTCACCTTACTTGCCAAAGCAGCCTCACATCTTCTTTTAGCTTTTCTAATTTCTTTCTTAAGATTCTTTTTACATTCTTTATATTCCTCGAGCACCTCATTTACTCCAAGCGGCCTATATTTATTGTAGATCCCTCTCTTTTTCCAAACCAAATTTCCAATATCCCTTGAAAACCATGGCTCTCTCAAACTTTTAACGTTTCCTTTCAACCTAACAGGAACATAAAGATCCTGTACCCTCAAAATTTCACCTTTAAATGACCTCCATTTCTCTATTACATCCTTCCCATAAAACAAATTGTCCCAATCCACTCCTAAATCCTTTCGACCACTCAACAGTCCTTGGGACTTCATGAAATAAATGTGTAGAGAGATCGCAGACTGTTGCAAGAAACATAAGGTTGGGATGGGAGGTGATTTTGACTTTCCACATATTGACTGGGACTCCCATAATATAAAAGGACTAGGTGGGATAGAGCTTGTCAAATGTGTTCAGGGAAGTTTCCTTAATTAGTACATAGAAGTCCCAACTAGAGAGAGTGCAATACTAGATATATTAGGGAACGAGACAGGGCAGGTGATGGAAGTTTGTGTAGGGGAACACTTTGCATCTGGTGGTCACAATGCCATTAGTTTCAAGGTAATTATGGAAAAGGATAGGCCTGGTCCTCAGGCTGGCATTCTAAATTGGAGAAACGCCGATTTTGATGGTATCACAAAGGATCTGGCAAGTGTAAGCTGGGTCAGGTTATTTTCTGGCAAAGGTGTACTTGGTAAGTGAGAGGTCTTCAAAAGTGAAAACAGAAGTTTGTATGTTCCTGTCAAATGAAAGGCAAGGATAACACATTTATGGAACCTTGGTTTTTGAGAGATGTTGAGGCCCTGGTTAAGAAAAAAAGGAGGTGCAGAGGTGGTATAGGCATGCAGGAACAAATTAGTTACTTACGGAGAATAAGACATGCAAGAGAACACTTAAGAAAGAAATTGAGGGGGCCGCGAAAAGAAGATGTGAGGTTGCTCTAGCAGACAAGGTGGCAGGGGAATCCAAAGGGATTCTACAGATACATTAAGAGCAAAAGGATTTCAAGGGGCAAAATTGGTCCTCTGGAAGATCAGAGTGGTAACCTATGCATGGAGCTGAATGAAATGGGGGAGATCTTAAATAGATTTTTTGCATCTTTATTTACTCGGGAGACTAACACAGAGTCTAGAGATGTGTGGAAATGCATTGGTGAAGTAATGGACCCTATATAGAATACAAAGGAGGAGGTGTTTGCTGTCTTGAGGTCAATTAGGGTGGATATATCTCCTGGGCCTGACAAGATGTTCCCCTGGACTCTGTGGGAGGCTGTATTTAAGTTACGGGGGCCCCAGCAGGGATATTTAAAACATCCTTAGCCACAGGTGAGGTGCCGGAGGATTGCAGGATGGCTAATGTGGTTCAGTTGTTTAAGAAAGGCTCCGAGAATAAGCCAGGAAATTATAGGCCGGATAATAATTTGGGACCGGATATACATTGCTTTGTAAAAGTATTCAGCCTCCAGCCCTTTGATCACATAAAGGAACATTACAACCAGCAGGGATTTTGATCAATTTAACTGAAAATGCTTATTTGTGAATCACATGCTCCTTTATTCACAGCAGAGCCAACAAAACAGGGAAAATTGTAACACACAAAAACTAATAATTCAAAAACTGCAATGTCAACATTTCTAAAGTATTCATCCCCCTTTACTCAGTACTTAGTTGAACTACCTCTCGCAGCTTTTACAGCCAGTAGTCTTTTTGAATACGTCTCTATTAGCATTGCGCAACATGATAGAGCAAGATTTGCTTATTCCTCCTCGCAAAATTGCTCAAGCTGTGCCAGGTTAGTTGGAGAAGTCTTGCCAGAGATGTTCAATCGGTTAAGGTCAGGACTCCAACTGAGCCACTCAAGGAGATCAATTTTCATTAAAAATCACTCCATGGTTGCTCTGGCAGTGTGCTTTGAGTCGTTGTCCTGCTGAAAGTCAAACTTCTTCCCCAGTTTAAGCTTTCTGGTAGAGGCTAGCAGGTTTTTATCCAGGATCTCTCTGTATTTAGCAGCATTCATCTTCCCATCAATCCTGACCAGATTTCCAGTCCCTGCTGATGAAAAACACCCCCATAGCATGAAGTGACTTCTACCATAATTTACAGTAGGGTGGTGTTACCTTGCTGAAGCGCAGTAGGTGTACTACATTTATACCACACGTACTGCTTAGATTGGAGGCTAAAAGTCTCATCCAACTCCACAATTACTTCTTTCACATCTTTACAGTATCTTCTCAGTGATGCTTTGCAAAGTCTTTACAGGCAAGGATATGTTTTTTTTTAAAAAAACAGGGCTTCTTCCTTGCCACTCTTCTATCAGTACCCTTTTAGTGCAAGGCCTTAGAGATTGAGGAGCCATGAACTTCTTCTCCAGTTGCAGCACTGTCTTCTGCAGCTCACTCAGTCACTTTTAGTATCACAATAGCCTCTCTTAAAAGTGTCATTCTTCTCAGACAGCTAGGTTTACAGGGTGGCCTGACCTAGGCAGTGTGCTTGTGGTTTCACGGTGGACTGCACTGAGCTCTGAGGTATTTTCGGTACCTTTAAGATGGTCTTGTTCGCTTCCCCAGATTTGTGCTTCTCTATTATCATTTCCTTGCATTTTGACGTCATTTTGGTTTGGTCTGTTGAAAATAGAAACCAAAGAAACCATAGAAACTACAGCACAGAAACAGGCCTTTAGGCCTTTTGGCCCTTCTTGGCTGTGCCGAACCATTTTCTGCCTAGTCCCACTGACCTGCACACGGACCATATCCCTCCATACATCTCCCATCCATGTATCTGTCCAATTTATTCTTAAATGTTAAAAAAAGAACCCGCATTTACCACCTCGTCTGGCAGCTCATTCCATACTCCCACCACTCTCTGTGTGAAAAAGCCCCCCCCCCAATGTTCCCTTTAAACTTTTAAACTTTTCCCCCCTCATCCTTAACCCATGTCCTGTGGTTTTTTTCTCCCCTTGCCTCAGTGGAAAAAGCCTGCTTGCATTCACTCTATCTATACCCATCATAATTTTATATACCTCTATCAAATCTCCCCTCATTCTCCTACACTCCAGGGAATAAAGTCCTAACCTATTCAACCTTTCTCTGTAACTGAGTTTCTCAGGTCTTGGCAACATCCTTGTAAACCTTCTCTGCACTCTTTCAACCTTATTTATATCTTTCCTGTAATTTGGTGACCAAAACTGAACACAATACTCCAGATTCAGCCTCACCAATGCCTTATACAACCTCATCATAACATTCCAGCTCTTATACTCAATACTTTGATCAATAAAGGCCAATGTACCAAAAGCTCTCTTTACGACCCTATCTACCTGTGACGCCACTGTTAGGGAATTTTGTATCTGTATTCCCAGATCCCTCTGTTCCACTGCAGTCCTCAGTGCCTTACCATTAACCCTGTATGTTCTACGTTGGTTTGTCCTTCCAACGTGCAATACCTCACACTTGTCAGTATTAAACTCCATCTGCCATTTTTCAGGACGCAAACAACAGGAATTCTGCAGATGTTGGAAATTCAAGCAACACACATCAAAATTGCTGGTAAACGCAGCAGGCCAGGCAGCATCTCTAGGAGGAGGTACAGTCAACGTTTCAGGCTGAGACCCTTCGTCAGGACTAACTGAAGGAGAGTTAGTAAGAGATTTGAAAGTGGGAGGGGGAGGGGGAGATCCAAAATGATAGGAGAAGACAGGAGGGGGAGGGATGGAGCCAAGAGCTGGACAGGTGATTGGCAAAGGGGATATGAGAGGATCATGGGACAGGAGGTCTGGGGAGAAAGACAAGGGGGGGGGAACCCAGAGGATGGGCAAGGGGTATAGTCAGAGAGAGGATAGGCAAGGGGTATAGTCAGAGTCCCCAAACAGACCTTCCAGGTGAGGTGACACTTCACCTGCGAGTCGGCTGTGGTGATATACTGCGTCCGGTGCTCCCGATGTCGCCTTCTATATATTGGCGAGACCTGACGCAGACTGGGAGACCGCTTTGCTGAACACCTACGCTCTGTCCGCCAGAGAAAGCAAGATCTCCCAGTGGCCACACATTTTAATTCCACATCCTATTCCCATTCTGACATGTCTATCCACGGCCTCCTCTACTGTAAAGATGAAGCCACACTCAGGTTGGAGGAACAACACCTTATATTCCGTCTGGGTAGCCTCCAACCTGATGGCATGAAAATCGACTTCTCTAACTGCCGCAAATGCCCCACCTCCCCCTCGTACCCCATCCGTTATTTATTTTTATACACACATTCTTTCTCTCACTCTCCTTTTTCTCCCTCTGTCCCTCTGACTATACCCCTTGCCCATCCTCTGGTTCCCCCACCCCCTTGTCTTTCTCCCCGGACCTTCTGTCCCATGATCCTCTCATATCCCCTTTGCCAATCACCTGTCCAGCTCTTGGCTCCATCCCTCCCCCTCCTGTCTTCTCCTATCATTTTGGATCTCCCCCTCCCCCTCCCACTTCCAAATCTCTTACTAACTCTTCCTTCAGTTAGTTCTGACGAAGGGTCTCGGCCTGAAATGTGGACTGTACCTCCTCCTAGAGATGCTGCCTGGCCTGCTGCGTTTACCAGCAATTTTGATGTGTGTTGCTGCCATTTTTCAGCCCATTTTCCCAGCTGGTCCAAGTCCCTCTGCAGGCTCTGAAAACCTTCCTCACTGTCTACTACACCTCCAATCTTTGTATCATCAGCAAATTTGCTGATCCAATTTACCACATTATCATCCAGATCATTGATATAGATGACAAATAACAATGGACCCAGCACTGATCCCTGTGGCACACCACTAGTCACAGCCCTCCACTCGGAGAAGCAATTCTCTACCACCACTCTTTGGTTTCTTCCATTGAGCCAATGTCTAATCCAATTTACCACCTCTCTATGTATACATACCGACTGAATTTTCCTAACTAACCTCCCATGAGGGACCTTGTCAAAGGCCTTACTGAAGTCCATGTAGACAATATCCACTGCCTTCCCTTCATCCACTTTCCTGGTAACCTCCTCGAAAAACTCCAATAGATTGGTCAAACATGACCTACCACGCACAAAGCCATGTTGACTCTCCCTAATAAGTCCCTGTCTATCCAAATGCTTGTAGATTCTGTCTCTTAGTACTCCCTGCAATAACTTGCCTACTACCGATGTTAAACTTACTGGCCTATAATTTCCCAGATTACTTTTCGATCCTTTTTTAAACAACGGAACAACATGAGCCACTCTCCAATCCTCCGGCATCTCACCTGTAGACAGCGACATTTTAAATATTTCTGCCAGGGCCCCTGCAATTTCAACACTAGTCTCCTTCAAGGTCCGAGGGAACACCTTGTCAGGTCCCGGGGATTTATCCACTTTAATTTTCCTCAAGACAGCAAGGACCTCCTCCTTTTCAATCAGTACAGTTTCCATGATTTCACTACTTGTTTCCCTTAATTCCATAGACTTCATGCCAGTTTCCTTAGTAAATACAGACGCAAAAAACCTATTTAAGATCTCCCCCATTTCCTTTGGTTCCGCACATAGCCAACCACTCTGACCTTCAAGAGGACCAATTTTATCCCTTACAATCCTTTTGCTCTTAATATACCTGTAAAAGCTCTTTGGATTATCCTTCACTTTGACTGCCAAGACAACCTCATGTCTTCTTTTAGCCCTCCTGATTTCTTTCTTAAGTATTTCCTTGCACTTCTTATACTCCTCAAGCACCTTATTTACTCCCTGCTTCCTATACATGTCATACAACTCCCTCTTCTTCTTTATCAGAGTTGCAATATCCCTTGAGAACCAAGGTTCCTTATTCCTATTCACTTTGCCTTTAATCCTGACAGGAACATACAAATTCTGCACTCTCAAAATTTCTCATTTGAAGGCTTCCCACCTACCGATCACATCCTTGCCAGAGAACAACCTGTCCCAATCCACGCTTTTTAGATCCTTTCTCATTTCTTCAAATTTGGCCTTCTTCCAGTTAAGAACCTCAATGCTAGGACCAGATCTATCCTTGTCCATGATCAAGTTGAAACTAATGGTGTTATGATCACTGGAACCAAAGTGCTCCCCTACACAGACTTCTGTCACTTGTCCTAACTCGTTTCCTAACAGGAGATCCAATATTGCATCCCCTCTAGTTGGTCCCTCTATATATTGATTTAGAAAACTTTCCTGAACACATTTTACAAACTCTAAACCATCTAGATCCCTAACAGTAAGGGAGTCCCAATCAATATATGGAAAATTAAAATCCCCTACCACCACAACTTTATGTTTCCTGCAGTTGCCTGCTATCTCTCTGCAGATTTGCTCTTCCAATTCTCTTTGACTATTGGGTGGTCTGTAATACAATCCCACTAGTGTGGCCATACCTTTCCTGTTTCTCAGCTCCACCCATAAGGACTCAGTAGACAAGCCCTCTAATCTGTCCTGCCTGAGCACTGCTGTAATATTTTCCCTAACAAGCAATGCTACTCCCACACCTTTCATTCCTCTGCCTCAATCACATCTGAAACATCGGAACCTTGGAATATTAAGCTGCCAGTCCTGCCCCTCCTGTAGCCAAGTTTCACTAATTGCTATAACGTCATAAGTCCACGTGTCAATCCACGCCCTCAACTCATCCGTCTTCCCCGCAATATTCCTAGCATTGAAATATATACACCTCAGAAGATTTTTACCACCACTCACAACCTTTCTATTAGCTGATTTGCTTGAACTTTTAACATCATTTATTTTCACCCCAGCCACACTGTCAGCTCTGGCACTCTGGTTCCCATTCCCCTGCAAATCTAGTTTAAAGCCTCCCCAATAGAACTAACAAACCTCCCTGAAAGGATATTGGTCCCCCTGTAGTTCAAGTGTAACCCGTCTCTCTCGTACAGGTCCCACCTGCCCCAGAAGAGGTCCCAATTATCCTGAAATCTGAAACCCTGTCCCCCCCACACCAGTTCCTCAGCCGCTTGTTCATCCTCCAGAGCATCCTATTCCTACCCTCACTGGCACGTAGCACAGGTAGCAATCCTGAGATTGCTACCCTTGAGGTCCTGCTTTTCAACTTCCTACCAAGCTCTCTATACTCACTCTCCAGGACCTCCTCACTCTTCCTTGCTATGTCATTGGTACCGATGTGCACCACGACATCTGGCTGATCACCTTCCCACTTCAGAATGTCATGCAAGCGATCAGAGACATCCTTGACCCTGGCACCCGGGAGGCAACAAACCATCCTGGATTCTCTGTCACAACCACAGAACCTCCTATCTGCTCCTCTAACTATCGAATCCCCTATCACTACCACTCTCCTCTTTTTCCACCCTCCCTTCTGCACTGCAGAGCCAGACTCAGTGCCAGAGATCCGGCTACTGCAGCTTGTCCCAGGTAAGTCATCCCCCCCAACAGTATCCAATGCGGTATACTTGTTGTTGAGGGGAATGGCCACAGGGGAACCCTGCTCTGCCTGCCCTTTCCTCTTCCCTCGCCTGACAGTGACCCAATTTCCTGTCCTCTGCTCCTTTGGCGTAACTACCTCCCTGTAGCTACTATCTATAATCTCTTCATTCTCCCGAATGATCCGCAGGTCATCCAGCTCCTGCTCCGGTTCCCTAACGCGGTTTGTTAGGAGCTGCAGCTAGATGCACTTCTTGCAGGTGTCATTGTCAGGGACACCGGAGGGCTCCCTGACTTCCCACACCCTGCAAGAGGAGCATTCCAAAATCTACCATACTGTTGGACCTTACAGAGAGAGGGGTATTTATTCAGCTGATCCTCCATTACACCTGAGTAAAGGAAGTGTAGTAATTTAAAAAATAATTAAAAATAAATACTTTTTCAGTCTCACAATTTTATTTTAAAATTTTTAGTACTGTAAATTGTTGACTGGTTTTGAAATTTTTCTTTTGATTTGATATGATGCATAATATTGGGTCAATTGGCTCAAAAAATCCTACCTCAATATATTTTAGAATTAGAAAATGAGACAATAAAAGTTGTGGGAACTGAATACTTTCTCAAGGCGCTGTATAGATATTTGGATTGACAGGGACTGTTTATGGATAATCTAAATGGCTTTGTGTGTCATAGGTTATGTCTAACCAATCTTGTAGGGTCTTTTGAGGAAGTTACGAGGAACGTTGATGAAGTTCACAGAGGGATCCAGAAATACAGATCCCTTAATTCCTTGAAAGTGACATCACAGACAGAGTTCGTAAAGAAAGCTTTTAGCATATTGGCATTCATAAATCGATGTATTGAGTACAGGAAACACACATCAAAGTTGCTGGTGAACACAGCAGGCCAGGCAGCATCTCTAGGAAGAGGTACACTCGACGTTTCGGGCCAAGATCCTTCATCAGGACTAACTGAAGGAAGAGCTAGTAAGAGATTTGAAAGTGGGAGGGGGAGGGGGAGATCCAAAATGATAGGAGAAGACAGGAGGGTGAGGGATGGAGCCAAGAGCTGGACAGGTGATTGGCAAAAGGGATATGAGAGGATCGTGCGACAGGAGGCCCAGGGAGAGGGTAAAGGGGGAGGGGGAACCAGAGGATGGGCAAGGGGTATAGTCAGAGGGACAGAGGGAGAAAAAGGAGAGAGAGAGAGAAAGAATGTGTGTATATAAATAAATAACGGATGGGATACGAGGGGGAGGTGGGGTATTAGCGTAAGTTTGAGAAGCCAATGTTCATGCCATCAGGTTGGAGGCTACCCAGTCGGAATATAAGGTGTTGTTCCTCCAACCTGAGTGTGGCTTCATCTTTACAGTAGAGGAGGTCGTGGATAGACATGTCAGAATGGGAATGGGATGTGGAATTAAAATGTGTGGCCACTGGGAGATCCTGCTTTCTCTGGCGGACAGAGCGTAGGTGTTCAGCAAAACGATCTCCCAGTCTGCGTCGGGTCTCGCCCATATATAGAAGGCCACATTAGGAGCACCGGTCACAGTATATCACCCCAGCCGACTCACAGTTGAAGTGTCGCCTCACCTGGGAGGACTGTCTGGGGCCCTGAATGGTGGTAAGGGAGGAAGTGTAAAGGCATGTGTAGCACTTGTTCCGCTTACAAGGATAAGTGCCAGGAGGGAGATCAGTGGGGAGGGATGGGGGGGACAAATGGACAAGGGAGTCGCGTAGGGAGCGATCCCTGCGGAAAGCAGAGAGGGGGGAGGGAAAGATGTGCTTAGTGGTGGGATCCCGTTGATCTCCCAGTGGCCACACATTTTAATTCCACATCCCATTCCCATTCTGATATCAACATACATCAAAGTTGCTGGTGAACGCAGCAGGCCAGGCAGCATCTATAGGAAGAAGCGCAGTCGACGTTTCAGGCCGAGACCCTTCGTCAGGACTAACTGAAGGAAGAGTGAGTAAGGGATTTGAAAGCTGGAGGGGGAGGGGGAGATGCAAAATGATAGGAGAAGACAGGAGGGGGAGGGATAGAGCCGAGAGCTGGACAGGTGATAGGCAGAAGGGGATACGAGAGGATCATGGGACAGGAGGTCCGGGAAGAAAGACGGGGGGGGGGGTGACCCAGAGGATGGGCAAGAGGTATATTCAGAGGGACAGAGGGAGAAAAAGGAGAGTGAGAGAAAGAATGTGTGCATTAAAAAGAGTAACAGATGGGGTACGAGGGGGAGGTGGGGCCTAGCGGAAGTTAGAGAAGTCAATGTTCATGCCATCAGGTTGGAGGCTACCCATACGGAATATAAGGTGTTGTTCCTCCAACCTGAGTGTGGCTTCATCTTTACAGTAGAGGAGGCCGTGGATAGACATGTCAGAATGGGAATGGGATGTGGAATTAAAATGTGTGGCCACTGGGAGATCCTGCTTTCTCTGGCGGACAGAGCGTAGATGTTCAGCAAAGCGGTCTCCCAGTCTGCGTCGGGTCTCACCAATATATAAAAGGCCACATCGGGAGCACCGGACGCAGTATATCACCCCAGTCGACTCACAGGTGAAGTGTTGCCTCACCTGGAAGGACTGTTTGGGGCCCTGAATGGTGGTAAGGGAGGAAGTGTAAGGGCATGTGTAGCACTTGTTCCGCTTACACGGATAAGTGCCAGGAGGGAGATCAGTGGGGAGGGATGGGGGGGACGAATGGACAAGGGAGTTGTGTAGGGAGGAAGGGAAATTGTGCTTTGAAGTGTTTCCTGGCATGCTATCATTCATTTACTTTTCCATTGCATATTCTAATAATTATGCAAATCAAACCTTGTGTTGAAATAAAATTGGGAGATTGGGAATTTTACACCGAAGAAGTTTAGATCCTCTCTTCGACGGGAGTTCAGTGAAACCATCTCTCACTGCTCCCCATCTGTAATTTCTTCGGCTCTTCAACTTTTCGACCACATTTTGACTCAGACTCGCTATCACTGCCATGTATCCTTTCTTGGAACGTGCCTCCGTCGCCAACTTACTCCAGTTGGCTTTAGGATTCATTTCCAAGCCTCTCAATTTGGACCTTCTGAGGATCCCAGGTACTCACATTTCATTGACTCTGCCTCTCGCCGCTTCTCCCGTCAAGCTCTGAAGGCGACGCTCTCCGCCATGAGGAGGTACTTGGTGTCCCTATCCCAGACCCTTCCACACCTTCGGGACACTTTCTTTGCCGTCTGTAATGGTCCTACCCGCTATTTCATCCTCCGTCGGATCCACGCCTGCAATCGCCGTTTCTTTGACTTTGTCATGTTAGGCAAAGATCGTAAGATCTTACATCTACGGACTCCAGAGCCTGCCGGCCCCGACGCTAGCAGGCATGAACTTTCGGTTGCGGCCCCTGCCGTTGGTCTCGGCGGCTCCAACACCTCAGGACATATTCAAAACCCGGACTCCAGCAACGACCATGGAGACATTCAAAGCGATCGCGCAACCACCAACTGCGACTCCAGCCTTGAACTCCAGGCCGGGTCTTTATGTGCTGCTGTTGTGACTCCCGTCTCCCCTTCCCCCACCACCACTCCGCAGCCCCGTCTTCCTCAGATCCCACCGTCAACTCCTGGGCCCTCAGAGGCTCCATCTTCCTCTCACCCCAACCCTCCCCTCTCCATTGACACACCCAGCCTCCCCCCTCCCCCCTCCGATCCCAGCTCTCATCCGTGCCGGGTCTTTACCATCCCCTCCGACCTTCAACTGTCGGAGGCAGAACGCTCTGTTCTCAGTAAGGGCCTCACGTTTGTCCCCCTTCGCCCACACCTCAGCGAGTTCCGTGTTCGCCACGATGCGGAACTTTTCTTCCGCCGTCTCCGTCTCCGAGACTACTTCTTCGGCAAGGACTCTTCCACCCCCACCGATGACCTCTTCTCCCGTCTTCATCCCTCCTCTTCTTCATGGACACCCCGCTCTGGTCTTCTGCCTGCTCTGGATCTCTTTATTGCCAACTGCCGACGGGACATCAACCGTCTCGACTTCACCGCACCTTGTCCCCATTCCAACCTCACTCCTTCGGAACGCTCTGCTCTCCACTCCCTCCGCACTAATCCTAACATTATTATTAAACCCGCTGATAAGGGGGGTGCTGTTGTAGTCTGGCGTACTGACCTCTACCTTGCCGAGGCACAGCGACAACTCGCGGATACCTCCTCTTATTTACCCCTCGATCGTGACCCCACTAAGGAGCACCAGGCCATTGTCTCCCACACTATCAACGACTTTATCCGCTCAGGGGATCTCCCATCCACTGCTACCAACCTTATAGTTCCCACACCCCGCACTTCCCGTTTCTACCTCCTACCCAAGATCCACAAACCTGCCTGTCCTGGCCGACCTATTGTCTCAGCTTGCTCCTGCCCCACCGAACTCGTTTCTGCATACCTCGACACTGTTTTATCACCCCTTGTTCAATCCCTTCCGACCTATGTTCGTGACACTTCTCACGCTCTTAAACTTTTCGATGATTTTAAGTTCCCTGGCCCCCACCGCTTTATTTTCACCTTGGATGTCCAGTCCCTATATACTTCCATCCCCCATCAGGAAGGTCTCAAAGCTCTACGCTTCTTTTTGGATTCCAGACCTAATCAGTTCCCCTCTACCACCACTCTGCTCCGTCTAGCAGAATTAGTCCTTACTCTTAATAATTTCTCCTTTTGCTCCTCCCATTTCCTCCAAACTAAAGGTGTAGCTATGGGCACCCGTATGGGTCCTAGCTATGCCTGCCTTTTTGTTGGGTTTGTGGAACAATCTATGTTCCGTGCCTATTCTGGTATCTGTCCCCCACTTTTCCTTCGCTACATCGATGACTGCATTGGCGCTGCTTCCTGCACGCATGCAGAACTCGTTGACTTTATTAACTTTGCCTCCAACTTTCACCCTGCCCTCAAGTTTACCTGGTCCATTTCTGACACCTCCCTCCCCTTTCTAGATCTTTCTGTCTCTGTCTCTGGAGACAGCTTATCCACTGATGTCTACTATAAGCCTACTGACTCTCACAACTATCTGGACTATTCCTCTTCTCACCCTGTCTCTTGCAAAAACGCCATCCCCTTCTCGCAATTCCTCCGTCTCCGCCGCATCTGCTCTCAGGATGAGGCTTTTCATTCTAGGACGAGGGAGATGTCTTCATTTTTTAAAGAAAGGGGCTTCCCTTCCTCCACTATCAACTCTGCTCTTAAACGCATCTCCCCCATTTCACGTACATCTGCTCTCACTCCATCCTCCCACCACCCCACTAGGAATAGGGTTCCCCTGGTCCTCACCTACCACCCCACCAGCCTCCGGGTCCAACATATTATTCTCCGTAACTTCCGCCACCTCCAACGGGATCCCACCACTAAGCATATCTTTCCCTCCCCCCTCTCTCTGCATTCCGCAGGGATCGCTCCCTACACAACTCCCTTGTCCATTCGTCCCCCCCATCCCTCCCCACTGATCTCCCTCCTGGCACTTATCCGTGTAAGCGGAACAAGTGCTACACATGCCCTTACACTTCCTCCCTTACCACCATTCAGGGCCCCAAACAGTCCTTCCAGGTGAGGCATCACTTCACCTGTGAGTCGACTGGGGTGATATACTGCGTCCGGTGCTCCCGATGTGGCCTTTTATATATTGGTGAGACCCGACGCAGACTGGGAGACCGCTTTGCTGAACATCTACGCTCTGTCCGCCAGAGAAAGCAGGATCTCCCAGTGGCCACACATTTTAATTCCACATCCCATTCCCATTCTGACATGTCTATCCACGGCCTCCTCTACTGTAAAGATGAAGCCACACTCAGGTTGGAGGAACAACACCTTATATTCCGTATGGGTAGCCTCCAACCTGATGGCATGAACATTGACTTCTCTAACTTCCGCTAGGCCCCACCTCCCCCTCGTACCCCATCTGTTACTCTTTTTAATGCACACATTCTTTCTCTCACTCTCCTTTTTCTCCCTCTGTCCCTCTGAATATACCTCTTGCCCATCCTCTGGGTCACCCCCCCCCCGTCTTTCTTCCCGGACCTCCTGTCCCATGATCCTCTCGTATCCCCTTCTGCCTATCACCTGTCCAGCTCTCGGCTCCATCCCTCCCCCTCCTGTCTTCTCCTATCATTTTGCATCTCCCCCTCCCCCTCCAGCTTTCAAATCCCTTACTCACTCTTCCTTCAGTTAGTCCTGACGAAGGGTCTCGGCCTGAAACGTCGACTGCGCTTCTTCCTATAGATGCTGCCTGGCCTGCTGCGTTCACCAGCAACTTTGATGTATGTTGCTTGAATTTCCAGCATCTGCAGAATTCCTGTTGTTCCCATTCTGATATGTCTATCCACGGCCTCCTCTACTGTAAAGATGAAGCCACACTCAGGTTGGAGGAACAACACCTTATATTCCGTCTGGGTAGCCTCCAACCTGATGGCATGAACATTGACTTCTCTAACTTCCGCTAATGCCCCACCTCTCCCAGCCATTATTTATTTATATACACATTTTTTTTTCTCCCTCTGTCCCTCTGACTATACCCCTTGCCCATCCTCTGGGTTTTTTTCCCCCCTCCCCCTTTTCCTTCTCCCTGGGCCTCCTGTCGCATGATCCTCTCATATCCCTTTTGCCAATCAACTGTCCAGCTCTTGGCTCCATCCCTCCCTCTCCTGTCTTCGCCTATCATTTCGGATCTCCCCCTCCCCCTCCCACTTCCAAATCTCTTACTAGCTCTTCCTTCAGTTAGTCCTGATGAAGGGTCCCGGCCGGAAACGTCGACTGTGCTTCTTCCTAGAGATGCTGCCTGGCCTGCTGCGTTCACCTGCAACTTTGATGTGTGTTGCTTGAATTTCCAGCATCTGCAGAATTCCTCGTGTTTATATTGAGTACAGGAGTTGGGATGTTATGTTAAAATTGTATAAGATTATGGTGAGGCCTAACTTGGATTATTGAGTGCAGGTTTGATCAGCAACCTACAGGAAAGATGTAAATAAGATTGAAAGAGTACAGAGAAAATTTACAAGGATATTGCCAGGACTTGAGAACCCAAATTATAGGGAAACGTGGAATAGGTTAGAACTTTATTCCTTAGATCGTAGAAGATTTAATAGAGGTATACAAAATTACAAGATGTATAGATAGGGTAAATGGAAGCAGGCTTTTTCCACTTAGGGTTAGTGAGGCTACAACTAGAGGTCATGGGTTAAGGGTGAAAGGTGGAATGTTTAAGGAGAACTTCCTCACTCAGAGGGTGGTGAGAGTGTGGAATGAGCTGCCAGCACAAGTGGTGGATTCGGGTCTAATTTCAACGTTTTAAGAGAAATTTCAATATACATGGATGGGAAGGGTATGGAGGCTGTGATCCGGATGCAGTTTGATGGGAGTAGGCAGATAAATGTTTTGGCACAGACTAGATGGGCCAAAGGGCCTGTTTCTGTGCTGTAGTGTTCTATGGCTGCAAGGGCCCAGGGTTCGTAGAATATACCAGTCTATTACTATTGATGTTTTTGAATAACTTTCTTGTGAATTTTTTTTTCCATTTCCAAAATCTTATCTAGTTATTATCTGAGAGAACGTTTGTAAAGTCTCACCACTAGATGTTCAATCATTCTGGCAATGAAGTCAGACGAAGTTAACCTCATCTGCATATTCAGATAAAGATTAGCTTTAATTGTCACACTTTCATCGAAATATTGAACATACAGTGAAATGCTAGAAGGTGATAGGTGAAGCCAGGTGGGTGGGAAAGGTAAAGGCCTGGAGAAGAAGGAATCTGACAGGAGGGGAGAGTGGATCATAGGAGAAAGGGAAGGATGAGGGGACCCAGGAGAAGGTGATTGACAGGTGAGTACGAGGTAAGAGGCCACAATAGGGAATAGAAGAGGAAGGGAAAAATTACCAGAAGGAGAAATTGATGTTCATGCCGTCAGGTTGGTGGCTACCAAGTCAGAATATGAGATGTTGCTCCTCCACCCTGAGAGTGGCCTCGTCACGGCAAAGAGGCGGCCACAGACTAACCTGTCAGAACGAGAATGGGAAGAGGAATTAAAATGGTTGGCCACCAGGAAATTCTGCTTTTGGTGGACAGAGTGAAATTGTGGTCCCAAATTTATGTTGGGTCTTATCACTGTAGCAAAGGCCGCATTGGGAGCACCAGATACTCAACATATTTGCAGGTGAAGTGTTGCTTACCTTGCAGGACTGTTTGGGGACATAAATGGAGGTAAAGAAGAAGGTGAATAGGCAGGTGTAGCATTCCTGTTGCTTGTAGCAGTAAGTGCTGAGATGGAGATTAGTGAGGAGGGATTAAGGGACAACAGAATCACAGAGGGAGTGCTCACTGTGGGAAGTGGAGAGGAGGTGGTAGGGTCCTGTTGAAGATGGCTGAAGCTGTGGAGAATGACATGTTGGATGCAGAGGCTTATGGGGTGGTAGGCAAGGACAAGAGGAACTATCATTATTAAGGCAGCGGGAAGATGAGGTGAGCGTGGATGCCCAGGAAATGAAGGAGATGTGGGTAAGGGCAACATCAATGGTGGAGGAAGGAAAACCCCCTTCTTTGAAGAAAGAACATTTCTGATGTCCTGGAAATGAAAGCCTCATCCTGGGAACAGATGCAGCAGAGACAAAGGAACTGAGAAAAGGGAATAACATTTCTGCAGGAGACAGGGTGGAAATCAGTAGGTTTAAAATAATTATTCGGTAAACAGTTTGTCTCCAGAGATGGAGACAGAGAGATTGAGAAAGGGGAGAGAGATGTCAGAAATGGACCAAGTGAATTTAAGGGCAAGGTGGAAGTCGGAGGCAAGTTGATGAAATCAACGAGTTCAGTATGGGTGCATGAAGCAGTACCAATGCAGTTGTCAGTGTAGTGGAGGAAGAGTTGGGCAGCGTTGCCAGGGAAGTGCATGGTCATGCACTTTGATGGTAGAAAGAAATGTGCAGACTATTTTCTAAATGGGGAGAAAATCCAGGAATCTGAGATGCAGAGGGACTTGGGAGTCCTTGTGCAGAAAACCCTGAAGGTTAACTTGCAGGTTGAGTCAGTGGTGAGGAAGGCCAGTGCCATGTTAGCATTCATTTCAAGAGCAAGGATGTGGTGCTGAGGCTTTATAAGGCAGTGGTGAGGCCTCACCTTGAGTATTGTGAATTTTGGGCTCCTCATCTTAGAAAAGAAGTGCTGACATTGGAGAGGGCCAGAGGAGGTTCACAAGGATGATTCCAGGCATGAAAAGGTTAACATACGAGGAACGCTTGATGGCTCTGGGTCTGTACTCGCTGGAATTCAGATCGATGAGGGGGGGATCTGATTGAAACCTTTCAAATGTTGAAAGGCCTAGAAAGGATATTCCCTATGGTGGGAAAGTCTAGGACAAGAGGGCACAGCCTCAGGACAGAGGGGCACCCTTTCGAAATGGAGATGCAGAAAAATTTCTTTAGCTAAAGGGTGGTGAATTTGTGGAATTTGTTGCCACCTGCAGCTGTGGAGGCCAGGTCAATGGGTGTATTTAAGGCAGAGATTGATAGGTTCTTGATTGGACATGGCATCAAAGGTTACGGGGAAAAGGCTGGGAACTGGGATTCAGGAAGAGATTAAGAAAAAAGGATCAGCCATGATTGAATGGCGGAGCAGACCCAATGGGCCAGATGGCCTAATTCTGCTCCTATATCTTATGGTCTTATGGAAGGTTTGAAACACAGGACTGTTCCACATAGCCAATGAAAAGGCAGGCATAGTTGAGGCCCATGTGGGTACCCATGGCGACACCTTGAGTTTGGAGGTCATGGGCAGAACTGAAAGAGAAATTGAGTATGAGGGACCAGTTTCACAAGAAGAGCTGGTGGAGGGGTAATGGTCTGGTCTGCTATCAGGCAATGTTTCTTGGTGACTACAGTAAAATGGATATGCAAGTTGAATATGCTGAGGGATCATGGGGTGCAAGTTCATAGAGCCCTGAATGTAACAATACAGGCTCTTCACCTGAATTGTTGAAGTGCTTCACCTTCATAGACCCTGCCCGACTCAGTGAGAGGCATTTTTGTTTCAGACACACAAAGTTAAACAAACAAGAACTTTTTGCTACTGAAGTACAGGAAGCAGAGTGGCAAGCTGATAGAAGTATTTAAAATTATGGGAAATTTAGCTAGTGTCAGAGTCTTTTTTGCAGTTGGAAATGTCAAATACCAGTGTGCATTGGTTTACGATGAGAGGGGTTAAGTTTGGAGATATTCAGTGCTTTCTTTTGGCCAACCTATTGTGGTAGGTTGCTGGAACAGGCTGCAAGGAGAGATAGTAAGAGCAGATATATGTCAGCAGTGCAGGTACACAAGAATAGGCAGGGAATAGAGGGGACACAGACCAAGAGCCAGTAGATGGGGTTAGCTTTACAGCGACAGCATTGTCAGTACAAAAATGATGGGGAGTGTTGTGACTGTGATCAAAGTCCTGGAGGGACACTGAAGCTGGTGATATGAAAGACACAGCGAGCTGGAGATACTCCCGGTAGAGGCTCACAGACATCAGGAGTACGTCACATTTTTATACCGTTAAGATCAATGCTTCCAGTAGGTCATTTAAGACAGTTTCAATAGTTGCAATGGCATTGTTTACCTCAATACTTTGAGTTGACAATTTACTGCTAGCAGTTTACAATGAGAACTGAAGACTGGTTCTTGTTTGAAGTAATATTCCCATAATTCCAAAATACAGGAAGAAGGGGCTGATTCCGAGCTGCACCCTTCTACAGGCACCACAGTAGCACGACACTGGTGCAGCTCAGGGCGTATTGGAGTTTGGAGTTCAATTCCGATGTCATCTGTACAGAGTCTCCATAAACCCTTCCTGTGGAATGCGTGCGTTTTCTCTGGGTCTTCCTGTTCCCTCGCACAATCCAAGGATGTACTGGTTAGTAGGTTAATTAGTCATTGTAAATTGCCCTGTGATTAGACAAGGGTTAAATATGGGGGTTGCTGGGTGGCGAGGTTCAAAAGGCTGTTAGACTCTATTCTGCACTTCATCTCAAAATAAAATAAAAATAAAATTTAAACAAATGCTATTCCTCAGACCAAGGGACAAATATACTGTACATAAAAAAGAATCTTTTATCCACCATTTGAGGGAAAGGCAGGTCTTGTTTCAATGCTTCATACAATAGCATGTAGGTCTCACCATTCATGCATTTAAGTGTCAGCCCAGATGACATGCTAAAATTCCTGGAGTAGGATTTGTACTCAATAAGGTGTGAGCAGACTGACCAAAATACTGGTAGAAGGGAAACATTCCCGAAGGCAATAAAGGAAAGAGTATGAAACAGAGATGATACATTTATTTTGTACAAGTTTTGAACATGCTGTAGATGGTCTCCTGCTTATGCAACATCGATCACTCCTGAGCGAGTTCACAGTCATTATACTCCTTGCAAACTACTCACAGGTAGGGGTCTCAACAGCCAACAGATTAACGCATTTAATTCGTATTACTCCAACTGTGAAGCCACTTGCTACAGCCCTATCTCTTTTACAGCTTGGGGGAAAAAGCACCATCTGGTGTTTTCTCTGGAGTGACAATAACTCTGGACTGATGCCAAATGGCATTCTTTAGTGGGAAGTAACAAAAAGCTCTTGCATATGGGCATGATTGTAACATTTAGCCAGGACTTGGTGCCATACCCCTCAACATGCCAAATGGGCATTTGGTTAGAAGTTCCAACTAAAGATTGGAAGAAATTATTTTACAACAGAGAACTAAATCCAGAGCGAAATGTTGAGAATTAACTCTTCTAGCAACTGTTAAGATAACCATTAAATTTTAAAAAGTATGATCGTTTATTTGATGAAAGAATGCTACAACTTTGACCTGCGTTGGGAATACTGCATTACCATACCGAAAAGCAGGTGAATATTTAAGTGGCACACATAAAAGTTGCTGGTGAACGCAGCAGGCCAGGCAGCATCTCTAGGAAGAAGTACAGTTGACATTTCAGGCCGAGACCCTTTGTCAGGACGGAGTCTGAGTCTGACCCGGTGGTGCAGAAGGGTGGGACGGAGAAGAGGAGAGCTGTCGTCATTGGAGACTCTATAGTCAGGGGAGCAGACAGAAGATTTTGTGGATGTGAGAAGGACACCCGCTTGGTTTGTTGCCTCCCGGGTGCCAGGGTCCAGCATGTCTCTGACCGGGTGCGTGACATCCTGGTATGAGAGGGAAAGCAACCAGAAGTTGTGATACATGTAGGGACCAACGACGTAGGCAGGAAGAGGGATGAGGTCCTGAAGTGTGAGTTTCAGGAACTAGGCAGAAGGCTGAAGAACAGGACCTCAAGGGTGGCGTTCTCAGGATTGCTGCCAGTGCTACGTGACAGTGATGGTAAGAATTGGAGGAGATGGCAGTTGAATGAGTGGCCGAGGAGTTGGTTCAGGGAGCAGGGTTTTAGATTTTTGGATCATTGGTATCTCTTCTGGGGAAGGTGGGACCTGTACAGATTGGATGGGTTGCACTGAACTCGAGGAGGAGCAATATCCTTGCAGGTAGGTTTGCTAGCATGGTTCGGGAGGGTTTTAACTAATTTGCAAGGGGATGGGACCAGGAGCGATAGAGTAGTGAAAGAAGTGCAGGGAGTGAAGCCAGATCTAACATATAGAGAGGCTTTGAAGAAAGAGAAGCAGAATTAGCGGTGTAAAGACAGTAAGGTAGAAGGGCTGAAATGTGTGTACCTCAATACAAGAAGCATCAGGAACAAAGGTGATGAACTGAGAGCTTGGATACATACATGGACTTATGATGAAGTGGCCATTACAGAGACTTGGCTGGCACCAGGGCAGGAATGGATTCCCAATATTCCTGGATTTCAGTGCTTTAAAAGGGATAGAGAGGGTGGAAAAAGGGGAGGAGGGGTGGCATTACTGGTCAGGGATACTATTACAGCTACAGAAAGGGTGGGTAATGTAGCAGGATCCTCTTTTGAGTCAGTATGGGTGGAAGTCAGGAAAAGGAAAGGAGCAGTTACTCTATTGGGGGTATTGTATAGGACCCCTGGTAGCAGCAGATATACAGAGAAGCAGATTGGGAGGCAGATTTTGGAAAGGTGCAAAAGTAACAGGGTTGTTATCATGGGTGACTTTAACTTCCCTAATATTGATTGGCACCTGATTAGTTCCAAGGGTTTAGATGGGGCAGAGTTTGTTAAGTGTGTCCAGGATGGATTCCTGTCACAGTATGTGGACAGGCTGACTAGGGGGAATGCCATACTAGATCTAGTACTAGGTTATGTACTGGGTCAGGTCACAGATCTCTCAGTGGGTGAGCATCTGGGGGACAGTGACCACCGCTCCCTGGCCTTTAGCATTATCATGGAAAAGGATAGAATCAGAGAGGACAGGAAAATTTTTAATTGAGGAAGGGCAAATTATGAGGCTATAAGGCTAGAACTTGCAGGTGTGAATTGGGATGATGTTTTTGCAGGGAAATGTACTATGGACATGTGGTCGATGTTTAGAGATCTCTTGCAGGATGTTAGGGATAAATTTGTCCTGGGGAGGAAGATAAAGAATGGTAGGGTGAAGGAACCATGGGTGACAAGTGAGGTGGAAATTCTAGTCAGGTGGAAGAAGGCAGCATACATAAGGTTTAGGAAGTAAGGATGAGATGGATCTATTGAGGAATATAGGGAAGCAAGAAAGAAGCTTAAGAAGGGGGTGAGAAGAGCAAGAAGGGGGCATGAGAAGGCCTTGGCGAGTAGGGTAAAGGAAAATCTCAAGGCATTCTTCAATTATGTGAAGAAAAAAAGGATGACAGGAGTGAAGGTAGGACCGATTAGAGATAAAGGTGGGAAGATGTGCCTGGAGACTGTGGAAGTGAGCGAGGTCCTCAATGAATACTTCTCTTCGGTATTCACCAATGAGAGGGAACTTGATGATGGTGAGGACAATATGAGTGAGGTTGATGTTCTGGACCATGTTGATATTAAGGGAGAGGAGGTGTTGGAGTAGTTAAAATACATTAGGACGGATAAGTCCCCGGGGCCTGACGGAATCTTCCCCAGGCTGCTCCACGAGGCGAGGGAAGAGACTGCTGAGCCTCTGGCTAGGATCTTTATGTCCTCGTTGTCCACGGGAATGGTCGGAGGATTAGAGGGAGGCGAATGTTGTCTCCTTGTTCAAAAAAGGTAGTAGGGATAGTCTGGGTAATTATAGACCAGTGAGCCTTACACCTGTGGTGGGAAAGCTGTTGGAAAAGGTTCTTAGAGATAGGATCTATAGGCATTTAGAGAATCATGGTCTGATCAGGGACAGTCAGCATGGCTTTGTGAAGGGCAGATCGTGTCTAACAAGCCTGATAGAGTTCTTTGAGGAGGTGACCAGGAATGTAGATGAGGGTAGTGCAGTAGATGTCATCTATATGGATTTTAGTAAGGCATTTGACATGGTTCCACAGGGTAGGCTTATTCAGAAAGTCAGAAGGCATGGGATACAAGGAAGTTTGGCCAGGTGGATTCAGAATTGGCTTGCATGCAGAAGGCAGAGAGTCGTGATGGAGAGAGTATGTTCAGATTGGAGTATTGTGATTAGTGGTGTCCCACAAGGATCTGTTCTGGGACCTCTACTTTTTGTGATTTTTATTAACGACCTGGATGTGGGGGTAGAAGGGTGGGTTGGCAAGTTTGCAGATGACACAAAGGTTGGTGGTGTTGTGGATAGTGTAGGGGATTGTCAAAGATTGCAGAGAGACATTGATAGGATGCAGAAGTGGGCTGAGAAGTGGCAGGTGGAATTCAACCCGGAGAAGTGTGAGGTGATACACTTTGGAAGGACAAACTCCAAGGCAGAGTACAAAGTAAATGGCAGCTTACTTGGTAGTGTGGAGGAGCAGGTGGATCTGGCGGTACATGTCCACAGATCCCTGAAAGTTGCCTCACTGGTGGATAGGGTAGTTAAGAAAGCTTATCGGGTGTTAGCTTTCACAAGTCGAGGGATAGAGTTTAAGAGTCGTGAAGTAATGATGCAGCTCTATAAAACTCTGGTTAGGCTACACTTGGAGTACTGTGTCCAGTTCTGGTCGCCTCACTATAGGAAGGATGTGGAAGCATTGGAAAGGGTACAGAGGAGATTTACCAGGATGCTGCCTGGTTTAGAGAGTATGCATTATGATCAGAGATTAAGGGAGCTAGGGCTTTACTCTTTGGAGAGAAGGAGGATGAGAGGAGACATGATAGAGGTGTACAAGATAATAAAAGGAATAGATAGAATGGATAGCCAGTGCCCCTTCCCCAGGGCACCACTGCTCAATACAAGAGGACATGGCTTTAAGGTAAGTGGTGGGAAGTTCAAGGGGGATATTACAGGAAGGTTTTTTTACTCAGAGAGTGGCTAGTGCGTGGAATGCACTGCCTGAGTCAGTGATGGAGGCAGATACACTAGTGAAGTTTAAGAGACTACTAGACAGGTATATGGAGGAATTTAAGGTGGGGGGTTATATGGGAGGCAGGGTTTGAGGGTCGGCACAACATTGTGGGCCGAAGGACCTGTACTGTGCTGTACTATTCTATGTTATATGGTCTATGTAATTATACCCACTTCTGCCACTTTCCTTGGTAGCTTGCTCCCTATACCCACTGCCCTCTATGTGGAAAAAGTTGCTTCTAAGGTCTCTTAGTATCCCCCCGCCGCCCTCTAATTTTTAATTCTAATATCCTGTGAAAAGGTCAGTGACCATCCAGTTCCTCTGTGCCACTAGTGAATTTATATACCTCTAGAAGGTTTGATGATGGTTTTCCCTAGATCATGGAAACACGATGCTGAATTGCACTCCACCCAGCCCTCACCCTCCAGTTGCTGCCCATTCCTTTTGCAGTTTACTCCTTGTGACAGGGTTGACAGTGGGCCACAAGTGGCAGAGATTACCCTGTCCTCAGTAACCCTCTCGATATCTGTGATCTGACATTTATAAAGTTTGACAAATTTTAAAAATATGAAAAAAGATAAAACCGCTGCTTACGTTCAATTACCTCTTTTGTTAAAGGCTACTGCCGCACAGTCTAAGCGAGCCATGTTGATTCCAGTCTGTGTGACGTTACCTATTTACTGATATGAAAGCGAGCAGCCTCAAATGCCAGCGTGTCAACATCTCAGAGGGTCTATCCCAGGCCCCACATATTGGTGCAGTCACAAAGGTGGTTCGCCAGAGGCTTTACTTCATTAGGAGGCTGAGGAGATTTGGTACGTCAGCAAGCATTCTGACTGGTTGCCTCACAGCCTGGTATGGAGCTTCCAATGGGCAGGATCACAAGAGGCTGCAGAGGGTTGTAGACTTAACCAGCTAGGGCTTTTCTCTTGGGAATGAAGGAGGGTGATAGGTGTTTTGATTAAGATGTAAAAGACAATAAGAGTGATTGATAGAGTGTATAGCTAGTCCAGGGCCAAAATGGCTAAAATGAGAGCGATTAATTTTAAGGTGATTAGAGCAAAGTAAGGGGGTGGGGGGGGGGAGGTATCAGAGGTAGGCGTTATTTTTACACAGAGTGGTGGCTGCGTGGAACGTGCTGTCAGGGATGGTGGTAGAGGGACAACATCGTAGACCGAAGGGGCTGCGTGGCATTGTAATGTTCAGCTCCATTACGTGCACACACCTCCCAGCCAGAGGATATCTCCAAAACGCAAGGCCTCAAGAAGTTGGCATCCATCATCGAAGGCCCACATCATCCTGAGCATACCCTCTTTGTATGAATACCATTTGGGTGGAGGACCACACTCAACAGTTCCTTCACCTCCACCATCAGATTTCTGAACAGTACATTAACCCACGAGCCTGACCTCATTATTTACCTTTTGCACTATTTTTGTGAGAGTAATTTTAATGTCTTGCATTCTTACTGCTGCAGTAAAGGAACACACTTCAAAACATATATCAGTGATAATAAACAAAGAACAGTACAGACCCTTTAACCTGCTCCAAGATCAATCTAACCTTTCCCTCCCATACAACCCTCCATTTTTCCTTCATCCATGTGGTTAAGAGTTTCACACATATATCTGCCCCTACCACCACCCCTGGCAATGCATTCTACACATCCACCACTCTGTGTTAAAAATCTATTTCTGACATCCCCCTATACATTCCTTCATTCACCTCAAAGTTATGCCTCCTTGAATTAGCCTTTTCTGTGCTCGGGTAGTCCTTGACTGCTCTCTTGTTCTATATCTCTTATTGTGTATCAAGTCAGCTCTCATCCTCCTCCTCCTCCCCAAGGAGAAAAGCCCTAGCTTGCTCAACTGTCCTTATAAGACATGTTCTCTAATCCAAGCATCATCCTGGTAAATCTCCTCTGCACTCTCTCTAAAGCTTCCACATTCTTCCTATGAGGCGGCGACCGGAACTGATGCCCATTCCTGATTGGGTTTCTTCCACTTGCCAGAGACATGGTGAGCTTAACAGGTACTCTAGTGACAGGAGAACACTGGGAAGAGTTGATGGGTATCTATAAGAAGTCACAGGGAAAAAGGGGGGCGGAGTTTTGAACAGGGGAAATGGGATGATGGGAATGTTCTTGGAGACCACAAAGACACAAAAGGCCAATTGTTCTCCTGCATCACAAGAAAATTAGAAATAGGAGCTGTGCCCATTTCTGATCTCCAGCATGTTGTGGACATTCAGCTCCCAGTGTGTAGACATGAAGGTGAGGAATGTACAGATAGGCACATCACAATTAGGAAAGCAGATTAGATCGTCAGCTTGTCAAAGATGTCAATGAATACAATAACAATGTTAAACCTATCTCTAAAAATAAAACTGGTTGTTTGCCCGCTGGAATGACGTGCACAAATTTGGGAAGGATGTTGAGCTTTCGGTAAGGTTACATTGGAGAATTACCAAGATGATGCCAAGGATGGAGATCAACGGGCTTCAGCCTTGCTACAAGATAGAAGTGGACTATTTTTTCAGGATGAGAGGCAATGTTCGTGTGGATAGAAACATAGAAAACCTACAGCACAATACAGGCCCTTCAGCCCACAAAGATGAGCCGAACATGTCCCTACCTTAGAAATTACTAGGGTTACCCACAGCGCTCTATTTTTCTAAGCTCCATGTACCTAACCAAAAGTCTCTTAAAAGACCCTATCATATCCGCCTCCACCACTGTTGCCGGCAGCCCATTCCACGCATCTACCACTCTCTGAGTAAAAAACTTACCCCTGACATCTCCTCTGTACCTACTCCCAAGCACCTTAAACCTGTGCCCTCTTGTGGCAGCCATTTCAGCCCTGGGAAAAAGCCTCTGACTTTCCCAATGATCAATGCCTCTCATCATCTTATACACCTCTATCAGGTCACCTCTCATCCTCCGTTGCTCCAAGGAGAAAAGGCTGAGTTCACTCAACCTTCGGCGAGGAGGCTGAGAGAAGAGACTACGCCACAGTTGGAGAGGGGGAGAAGTGGTGAGGAAAGTCCGCTAGGCTGATTCAGTGTACTGCGTGCATGATGTGGGAGGTCAGGGACACTAATGGTACCTCTGGCTCCTACAACTGTGGAAAATGTGTCCAGATTCAGCTTCTGAAGGACTGTGTTGCAGCACTGGGGAGGAAACTGGATGACCTCAGGTTCATCTGGGAAAACGAGAGTTTTCTGGACAGGACCTGCAGTGAGGTCATTACACCGAGGATACCAGAAGAGAGAAGGGGGGTGACAATGAGCAAGGAAAGGATGCTTGAAGTACCGGAAACCCCGGGGGATGTACCTCTCGTAAACAGGTTCACCCTCTTGGAAGCTGTCGGGACAGAAGACACTGCCAGCCTGGGAGGCGATCAGGTCTGTGAGTCAAAAATTGGCTCTGAAGCAAAGCCGAGGAGACAGACGTCAGGCAGAGCTGTGGTAGTAGGGGACTCCATAGTAACAACAGGTTAGATTTAAGGATGGTGTGTTGCCTCCCTGGTGCCAGGATCCAGGACATCACGGATCGGGTGCAGGCAATCCTCAAGGGTGAAGGTGAACATCCGGAAGTGGTAGTGCATGTCGGCACAAATGACGTCGGGAAGAAGAGGAAAGACATTCTACAGAGTGAATTCAGAGAACTCGGAAGAAGGCTGAAAAGCAGGACTTCCAGGGTGGTTTTCTCCAGTTTGCTTCCAGTTCCTCATGCTGGAGAGGGCAGGAACAGGGAGATAATGGATTTGAATATGTAGCTGAGGAACTGGTGCAGAAAGCAAGGATTTACATTCTTGGACCACTGGGGTATGTTTTGTGGTAAGGATGAATTGTACAAAAGGGACAGATT
Source organism: Mobula hypostoma (assembly GCF_963921235.1). Lineage (NCBI taxonomy): Eukaryota > Metazoa > Chordata > Chondrichthyes > Myliobatiformes > Myliobatidae > Mobula > Mobula hypostoma. The sequence goes on along the minus strand of NC_086101.1, from coordinate 72,998,020 downwards.
GCACCTTAATAGGCAGGGGACCAGCATTCTGGCAGGCAGGTTTGCTACTGCAACACGGTGTGTTTAAACTAAGTAGTGGGGGGCGGGGGGGAAGGGGATGAACTGGAAACATAAGGATGGAGGTAAAGGGAAAGTGAGAATAAGAAAAGTTAAGTGAGACAACAGAATCAACAGAGCAGAAAGCTCAAGAAGGGATCGTACAGTATGGCCAAGTGAAACAGGAATTGATATGGGAGGTGAGGGGAGTAATGAATTAAAAGTATTGTATATGAATGCACGGAGTACAAGAAATAAAGTAGATGAGCTTGAGGCACAGCTGGAAATTGGTAAGTATGGTGTTGTGGGAATAACAGAGACATGGCTTCAAGTGGACAGGGCCTGGGAAATGAATATTCAAGGGTATACGTCCTATCGAAAGGACAGACTGATGGGCAGAGGGGGTGGGGTGGCTCTGTTGGTGAGGAATGATATTCAGTCACTTGCAAAGGGGGACATAGAATCAGGAGACGTAGAGTCAGTATGGATAGAACTGAGAAATTCTAAGGGCAAAAAGACCCTAATGGGAGTTATCTACGGGCCCCCAAACAGTAGTCTGGATGTACGGTGCAAGTTGAATCAAGAATTAAAATCGGCATGTCATAAAGGTAATGCTACAGTTGTTATGGGGGATTTCAACATGCAGGTAGACTGGAAGAATCAGGTTGGTACTGGACCCCAAGAAAGGGAGTTTGTGGAGTGCCTCCAAGATGGATTCTTAGAACAGCTTGTACTGGAGCCTACCAGAGAGAAGGCAATTCTAGATTTAGTGTTGTGCAATGAACCAGATTTGATCAGGGACCTCTAGGTAAAGGAGCCATTAGGAGGTAGTGACCATAATATGGTGTTTTAATCTACAAATTGGAAGGGAAAATCAGAAGTGTCAGTATTACAGTTGAACAAAGGGAACTATAGAGATATGAGGGAGGAGCTGGCCAAAGTTCAATGGAACAATACCCTAGCAGGGATGACAGTGGAACAACAATGGCAGGTATTTCTGGGAATAATGCAGAAGGTGCAGGATCAGTTCATTCCAAAGAGGAAGAAAGATCCTAAGGGGAGTAAGGGGAGGCCATGGCTGACAAGGAAAGTAAAGAACAGTATAAAGATAAGAGAAGAAGTATAACATGGCAAAGATGAGTGGGAAGCCGGAGGACTGGAAAACTTTTACAGAGCAAGAGAAGATAACTAAAAAGGTAATAGGCAGAAAAAAAGTGAGGTACGAAGGTAAACTAGCCAAGAATATAAAGACGAATAGTAAAAGCTTCTTTAGGTATGTGAAAAGGGAAAAAAAAACAGTTAAGACCAAAATTGGGCCCTTGAAGACAGAAAAGGGTGAATTTATTATGGGGAACAAGGAAATGGCAGACAAGTTGAACAGGTACTTTGGATCTGTCTTCACTAGGGAAGACATAAACAATCTCCCAGATGTAATAGTGGCTAAAGGACCAAGGGTAATGGATGAACTGAAGGAAATTTATATTAGGCAGGAAATGGTATTGGATAGGCTGTTGGGTCTGAAGGCTGATAAGTCCCTGGGACCTGATGGTCTGCATCCCAGGGTATTTAAGGAGGTGGCTTTAGAAATTGTGGACGCATTAGTAATCATTTTCCAATGTTCTATAGATTCAGGATCAGTTCCTGTGGATTGGAGGGTGGCTAATGTTGTCCCACTTTTCAAGAAAGGAGGGAGAGAGAAAACAGGGAATTATAGACCGGTTAGCCTGACGTCAATGGTGGGAAAGATGCTGGAGTCAATTATAAAAGATGAAATTACAACACATTTGATGGAAGTAACAGGATAGGTCCGAGTCTGCATGGATTTATGAAGGGGAAATCGTGCTTGACTGATGTTCTGGAATTTTTTTGAGGATATAACTATGAAAATGGACAAGGGAGAGCCAGTGGATGTAGTGTACCTAGACTTTCAGAAAGCCTTTGACAAAGTCCCACATAGGAGATTAGTGGACAAGATTAGGGCACATGGTATTGGGGGCAGAGTACTGACATGGATTGAAAATTGGCTGGCTGACAGGAAACAAACAGTAGCGATTAACGGGACCCTTTCAGAATGGCAGGCAGTGACCAGTGGGGTACCGCAGGGTTCAGTGCTGGGACCGCAGCTGTTTACAATATACATTAATGATTTAGATGAAGAGATTAAAAGTAACATTAGCAAATTTGCATATGACACAAAGCTGGGTGGCAGTGTGAAATGTGAGGAGGATGTTATGAGAATGCAGGGTGATTTGGACAGGCTGGGTGAGTGGGCGGATGCAGTTTAATGTGGATAAATGTGAGGTTATCCACTTTGGTGGTAAGAACAGGAAGGCAGATTATCTAAATGGAGTCAAGTTAGGAAAAGGGGAAGTACAACGAAATCTAGGTGTTCTTGTACATCAGTCACTGAAAGCAAGCATGCAGGTACAGCAGGCAGTAAAGAAAGCTAATGGCATGCTGGCCTTCATAACAAGGGGAATTGAGTATAGGAGCAAAGAGGTCCTTCTGCAGCTGTACAGGGCCCTGGTGAGACCACACCTGGAGTATTGTGTGCAGTTTTGGTCTCCAAATTTGAGAAAGGACATCCTTGCTATTGAGGGAGTGCAGCGGAGGTTCACAAGGTTAATTCCCGGGATGGCGGGACTGTCATATGTTGAAAGATTGGAGCGACTGGGCTTGTATACACTGGAATTTAGAAGGATGAGAGGGGATCTGATTGAAACATATAAGATTATTAAGAGATTGGACACGCTGGAGGCAGGAAGCATGTTCCTGCTGATGGGTGAGTCCAGAACCAGAGGCCACAGTTTAAGAATAAGGGGTAGGCCATTTAGAATGGAGTTGAGGAAAAACTTTTTCACCCAGAGAGTGGTGGATATATGGAATGCTCTGCCCCAGAAAGCAGTGGAGGCCAAGTCTCTGGATGTTTTCAAGAAAGAGATAGATAGAGCTCTTAAAGATAGCGGAATCAAAGGTTATGGGGATAAGGCAGGAACTGGATACTGATTGTGGATGATCAGCCATGATCACAGTGAATAGCGCTGCTGGCTTGAAGGGCCAAATGGCCTACTCCTGCACCTATTGTCTATAATCTGTTTTCATAAGGCATGCTCCCAAATCCAGGCAACATCCTTGTAAATCTCCTCTGCGCACTTTCTATGGTTTCCACATCCTTCCTGTAGTGAGGCGACCAGAACTGAGCACAGTACTCCAAGTGGGGTCTGACCAGGGTCCTATACAGCTGCAACATTACCTCTTGGCTCCTAAATTCAATTCAACGATTGATGAAGGCCAATACACCATATGCCTTCTTAACCACAGAGTCAACCTGCACAGCTGCTTTGAGCATCCTATGGACTTGGACCCCAAGATCCGTCTTATCCACCACACTGCCAAGAGTCTTACCATTAATACTATATTCTGCCATCGTATTTGACCTACCAAAATGAACCACCTCACACTTATCTGCATTGAACTCCATCTGCCACTTCTTAGCCCAGTTTTGCATCCTATCAAAGTCCTGCTGTAACTCCTGACAGCCCGCCACACTCTCCACAACACCCCCAACCTTTGTGTTATCAGCAAATTTACTAACCCATCCTTCCACTTCCTCATCCAGGTTATTTATAAAAATCATGAAGAGCAGAGGTCCCAGAAGACCCCTGAGGCACACCACTGGTCACTGACCACCATGCAGAATATGACCTGTATACAACCACTCTTTGCCTTCTGTGGGCAAGCCAGTTCTAGATACGCAAAGCAATGTCCCCTTGGATCCCATGCCTCCTTACTTTCTCAATAAGCCTTGCATGGGCTACCTTATCAAATGCTTTGCTGAAATCCATATATACTACATCTACCGCTCTTCCATCATCAATGTGTTTTGTCACATCCTCAAAAAATTCAAAGGGTCATTGAATTCACGACCTGCCCTTGACAAAGCCATGCTGACTATTCCTAATCATATTATGCCTCTCCAAATGTTCATAAATCCTGCCTCTTAGGATCTTCTCCATCAACTTACCAACCACTGAAGAAAGACTCACTGGTCTATAATTTCCTGGGCTATCTCTACTCCCTTTCTTGAATAAGGGAACAACATCCGCAACCCTCCAATCCTCCGGAACCTCTCCCGTCCCCATTGATGATGCAAAGATCGTCGCCAGAGGTTCAGCAATCTCCTCCCTCACCTCCCACAGGAGCCTGGGGTATATCTCATCCGGTCCCGGCGACTTATCCAACTTTATGCTTTCCCAAAGCTCTAGCACATCCTCTTTCTTAATACCTACATGCTCAAGCTTTTCAGTCTGCTGCAAGTCATTACTACAATCACCAAGATCCTTTAATGATGCAGCTCTATAAAACTCTGGTTAGGCCACGCTGGGTGTACTGTGTCCAGTTCTGGTCGCCTTACTATAGGAAGGATGTGGAAGCATTGGAAAGGGTACAGAGGAGATTTACCAGGATGCTGCCTGGTTTAGAGAGTATGCATTATGATCAGAGATTAAGGGAGCTAGGGCTTTACTCTTTGGAGAGAAGGAGGATGAGAGGAGACATGATAGAGGTGTACAAGATAATAAGAGGAATAGATAGAGTGGATAGCCAGCTCCTCTTCCCCAGGGCACCACTGCTCAATACAAGAGGACATGGCTTTAAGGTAAGGGGTGGGAAGTTCAAGGGGGATATTAGAGGAAGGTTTTTTACTCAGACAGTGGTTGGTGCGTGGAATGCACTGCCTGAGTCAGTGGTGGAGGCAGATACACTAGTGAAGTTTAAGAGACTACTAGACAGGTATATGGAGGAATTTAAGGTGGGGGGGGTTATATGGGAGGCAGGTTTTGAGGGTCGGCACAACATTGTGGGCCGAAGGGCCTGTAATGGGCTGTACTATTCTATGTTCTATTCCATAGTGAATACTGAAGTATTCATTAAGTACCTCTGCTATTTCCTCTGGTTCCTTACACACTTTCCCACGGTCACAATTGATTGGTCCTATTCTTTCATGTCTTATCCTCTTGCTCTTCACATACTTGTAGAATGTCTTGTCGTTTTCCTTAATCCTGCCTGAAAAGGCCTTCTCATGGCCCCTTCTGGCTCTCCTAATTTCATTCTTAGGCTCCTTCCTGTTAGCCTTATAGTCTTCTAGACCTCTAACATTCTCTGCCTAGCTCTCTGAACCTTTTGTAAGCTTTTCTTTTCTTCTTGACTAGATTTACTACAGCCTTTGTACATCATGGTTCCTGTACCCTACCATAACTTCCCTGTCTCATTGGAACGTACCTATGCAGAACTCCACACAAATATCCCCTGAACATTTGCCACATTTCTTCCGTACCTTTCCGAGAACATCTGTTCTCAATTTAAGCTTCCTAGTTCCCACCTGATAGCCACATAATTCCCCTTACTCCAATTAAACGCTTTTCTAACTTGTCTGTTCCTATCTCTGTACAATGCTATTGTAAAGGAGATAGAATTATGATCACCATCTCCAAAATGCTCTCCCACTGAGAGATCTGACACCTGACCAGGTTCATTTCCCAACACGAAATCAAGTAGTCTCTCCTCTTGTAGGCTTATCTACATATTGTGTCAAGAAACCTTCCTGAACACACTTAACAAACTCCACCCCATCTAAACCCCTTGCTCTAGGGATATGACAATCTATACTTAAGAAATTAAAATTTCTCACCACTACAACTCTGTTACAGTTAGAGGCTTTTCCCTAGGGCTGAAACGGCTATTGGCTAGCACTGAAGGGCACAGTTTTAAGGTGCTTGGGAGTAGTTTCAGAGGAGATGTCAGAAGTTGTTTTTTTTTTATGCAGAGAGTGGTGAGTGCATGGAATGGGCTGCCAGCGACAGTGGTGGAGACGGATACAATAGGGTCTTTTAAGAGGCTCCTGGATGGATACATGGAGCTTAGAAAAATAGAGGGCTATGGGTAACCCTAGGTAATTTCTAGGGTAAGGATGTGTTTCGCACAGCTTTGTGGGCTGAAAGGCCTGTATTGTGCTGTTGGTTTTTCTATGTTTCTAAAATGTGTGTGGACACCAAAAGGAGGTATTCAAAATAAATCTGAACAAAGAGAATACTTTGACATAGAATAACAAAATGGTTACAGCAATAATGTTTATCTAGAAATCGGGTCATTAATCACCAAGTCATATTTTGAAAGGTTACCACAAAAGAATGGGAGAGATGAGATTTTCCTAACTCCTTCCTCCCCCCAGTACTTCATGCCCCCACTGACAGGATGAGGAACATGATACTGAAAGGGTGGTAGCAGAATATTCCACAGGAACGTTCAGAGATGGTTGGACATGCAGTTGGAAGATTAACTTCTGGGATTCATGTAGGAAAACCTCAGTAACTGGACAAGATTCTGTAGATTTTTGTTAAATGGAACCAGAAGCACTTCGGACAGAATGGCCCCCCAGTGCTGCAAGATCCTATTATTCTGACACGGGGCTGCATAAACTCTCAAGAATATCCAGTATACAGAACAATCCTGAAAGATGTGGTATATTCAGATTCTCTGGATTTTTAGCAACATAGGCTGTTTATGAATAGCTATCGACACAAATGCAGCAGCTGCAATGGCAACAATCATATCTTAGGGGTTTGTTCTTTGAAGTCTTACCTGATGACCAATTTAAAAACTCACAATTTTTGGTGCATAAAATCCCTCATCATTGAAATGAAGCAGGTTAAATTCTCCCCTCAAGAATCTTACAAGTAGCTTTACTTAACCTGACAAACTTTCTCTTCATGCACTGGAATTACAATACAGTGAACTGTATGTACTCATATACATATACAATGGATTCCAGTTAATTGGCACACATCAGGACCAGTACACTCTGGCGCACTTAAGCGGCTGTCACAATTAGCTGAAGTTTCATGGAAATACAGTCGACCTCCACTAATCTACCTGTAATCCGGTTCCTTCGATATTCCGGCACTGATTATGCTTAATGTGATCCTTCCGTAATTCAGTTTTTTCACTAATTCAGCACTCCTCAGGTCCCAATGGTGCCGGATTAGTGAAGGTCAAACTGTAATCAAAAAGGTTTTTTTAAAAAAAAAGACACACTGCTGTTTAACTGAGTAACAAATTATGTATTTAAATGAAATACAGAATAAATTAGAAGACTATCAATACTACTGCAGGACAATAAAACTGAGTATTATTTCCTAATAGTTATTGACAAAGGAATTCATTCAGAGTACGCTAATGTTTTCTTCTGATTGACTGTAAATTAACAAAATCAGTGCAGTGATCTAGTGTAGATAGTGGACTGCCTTCATACAGTGCTTTCAATGATTACATCCTCCAAATCTTCATTTTAATTATAACATTCAAGATGATGGTCAATACCTTCAAATTCTTTGTACTTCCTAACTTGAAGTAGTGAATTGTTTCATTTTCACTCACAGCCATTTCTGGCATCTCCAAGCCTGAATGCTTGAAACTGCAGTGACCAAAAGAGTTCTGAATTGTCTTGCTGTTTATTTCTCACCCACTACCAGTGACAAAAATCACTGCTCACTCTAAGCCTAGTGTAGTGTTTAACAGCCACATGACATGCACGCAAGTGATGATAGTTAGAAAATGGTTGGCAACAGTCTCTTATCCCAATTAAGCAGCACCCTGTCCCAAATAAACTAAGGGAATCCCAGTTATTTTCTCAATTTGCTTCTGTTCTTTAAGAGTGGTCCCAAATATGCAGTGGCCCTGATTAACTGAAGGCCCAAATTAACTGGAATCCACCATATTTGCAGATAGGCAAAGGAAAGCAGTTAATAACTTTCACTCAGAGGTCTTCACATTTTTCAGGATATACCTCCCAAAGGAAAACCAGTATTTATTTTCTCCTCAAAGTATATTTGATTATTTAATGGAAATATTTCAAATTCACCAGAATTTCTTTATTGAATGATAACACATTACATGAGTGCAGTGTAGTATTTTCCCTCCATCCTCTGATTAAAGTCAAAATAGAAGTGAGAACAGACACAAATATTAGCCAGGCAAAACAAAATTGCAACAACTACTGATTGCTGTTAAAACCAGGTCTTTACTGTTGTAAAGAAAATGCAAGATTAACTGTACATGCTGTAGCTGGATTATGTACAGAATTAAATCAAACCCGATTCAAATGTACAGAAAAATATTTCTTGAATCTAATGAAGTACTAACTAAAACTGAAATATTAATAAACAGAAATTTACAAAGGTTTAGTTAAATGTAAGTACAGCTGCCACTCCAAAACAAACTCACAAGTGCTACACTTTAAATTACGTAAGCACATTTTATTGTAATAGAGCAGTTAAGAGTCACAAGTAAACTATTAAGTTTGTACCTAATTGAGACAATTCTGGTCAAGTGAAATTAAATACATATGCACAAAAAATTTAGAAGAGAAAGTCATACATAGAATTTTTAATTCAGCTTCCTTCTCCCCCATTCCAACCCCCAAACCAAGTGACTGGTCACTTGTACTACGTTGGTACTGCATCAGTTAATCCTTTTCTTTACGGTTGATATTCAACAAGCAGGCAACTTGTTGGATATCAACAACAAAACGCAAACAACGTCAAATTTAGAAATGAAATGTGTAAGGCCTTCTTACCGCATACGAGCTATAAAAGCTCAAGTTTTATTTCACATTTTTTCCAGTGTCAATAAAATTCAAGTGAAGGCTTAAAAAGCCAATGAAAAAAATAGGAAAAGCATTCCTAATTAAATTTGTACAGTACCAACAGTATTTTTAGGCAGTTTAAAAGCAGCATAAAATCAAATTTGTCATAAAAATTGCAATTAAATTTTACTAAAATTAAAATTGTGTACAGTTCAAATTGCAGGATCAGGCACTGTTTTACTTTCATTTAGAGGAAAGCGCAATTAACAGTATTATGCATATTTATTATGACAGTTCTAATCTGCGTCTTCATCACAATTCGCCAGCTTGGGCATTGTTACATATTACATTTTGGAAGTTGTAAGATTAATTAGAATCAAATAAATTATGAATGGGAAATGTAAAATCGACCAAAAGTTTTTTTTTTCCTTTTAGGTACTTTGGAGTGTTTAGACTAACTTGCGGGATAACAAATCATAGCAGTAGGAATGACTCAGACTTTATGCAATCTGTCACATTAACTCAAAACATTCAGCCTGGCAGCATATTAGTCAGTACTATCATCTTTTAAACTTTATAATCAGAAACACTAATGGGAGTTTTAAAATCTTCTTAAATTAATTGAGTTCTGTCTAAATAAATTGTCCACAGTGGTAAAATAGTCATTCAGTTCAGTTCTGCCCTAGAGATCCCTCACACCACATTATTTTCTTACTGTGTTTGAATGAGCCCCAACCTGAACAAAACAAGCAATCTTAAACTTTATAGATGCTGCCTTGATCATATGTAATGCTCGTAAAAGATCCTGCTACTAAAATCAAACTATAGCTCTGCAATATGTTGTATTGTCTGAAAAATCCTTAAAAGTACACAATACCCTTGTGCCGTCAAGTGGCTTGACCTACAAATGTGATTAACAGTATTGGGAATAAAGGAAAGGAACAGGATAAAACCTTGAGTCAGATTGGTGGTGAATGCTGGCTGATGCAAGTTACTGCCAGCAAATTATGCCAAAATGACAAAGCTCTCAAACCACTTAGATTTCTTTCAGCTGTGAGAACACTAAAATTTTGATTTTTGGTGCAGTCCTGAAGTTATAAGACTACTCTTCTTTCAGTGTCAAATATTAAATCTATGTAGTACCAGAGCTAGGTGCACATCTTCATTAAAAGGAACTTTTAGAACCAAAAGCCTAATCGATAGATCTATCAATCAGTATGCATTTTTTAAACTTCACACGCAAAGCAAAAGATGATTAGGGCCAAGCATCCACGTGTGAAATCAAATTATTTGATAATTCAGTCAGTAGTACATTGTAGTATAAAGTGCCCTCAAAGTTACTAAAGGAAATTTGTAATTTTAACTGTAAAATGATTGAAACATTAAACCTGCATAATTAGAGTCAGTAAGCAAGAGAATTCAACCTGTACAGCATGAATTGGCACTGAACTGACAGTTAATAGTATTGCTCTTATTTACATTTTAAACACTTTTTAAACCTGCAAAATTTTCAATGGAAAGTTACAAACTTTTTAATTTTTAATTTTTTTATACAAACGGTATGAAAAATATTTATCCTTAAAATCCAAGTCATTCTCTACCGCTTGCCATTCTGCATGGTTGATAGATACATTCACATTCAATTTACAGCATAACACAGAAACAAAGACCAAATTCACATGCCTCCTTTCAGGTAAATCTTAACAAAAATAACACTGCAGTTATGCATAACCAAGGAGAGCAAAGGAAATGAAAAAGGAAGAGAGGTTTCATTATTACCACTTGCACTGAAACCATTGTTCTCGCCATCCCAATTGCTTACGTGCTTCTGCCTGCAACCCCGATGAGGTGAATGGAACTGCATTGTGCTAATGGTATGAATGGCAATCAATTTTGACAGCATTATTTACAACTGCACAGTATACATGAGTACAGATGTGCAGATATTTAGTCAGGGAAAAATTAAACAGTCACTCATCCATTCTTGTTTGATGGCAAGTCTGATTTCAGTAGAATTCACACTGCTCATTAACAGTATGCCTTTGGAGCTGTCAATTTCCTCTGGATCCTGCAGTTTTAAAAATATATATTTACTTTCCTTTAAGTATTTTACTTTTTACATATGCCACGAAGATTTATTTTAAATTTATGTGTGCAAGATTTACCAGCATAGTGGTGTGCTGAATTATTTTAAATATTAATAATTTTAATTGAATGTCTTCCTAACTATGTGAAGGTACACATACCTACTCAGTTGGTAACACAGGGCTCCAATTCATATAATTAACATTCTATGTGGATCTTTCATATTCTCCCACATATTTTGAACATTCCATTTTAATCGTTTGTCAGCATATTTGTCAAAAAGATTTGACTTGAAGCTCCAGAACCCTCTCCAAAAAAGCCATAATTAGGATGCAAGCAGTGAACCTATGTTTAGTAATACCAATAACATGAAGTTTGGGGAGCAAATGACCGCTGGAATGCTGACCAGCAAAACTGCAACATCCATCAACAGTTCATAAATTAGTTATTAATTTATCATTAAATTTACAACTCTATTGTGCTTTGTACTGTTTAGTACTTTGATTTAGTGTCTTACTATAAAAAAATTACTCTATAGCACCCTCTGCTGTGCGTTTCTTTGGGTGCAAGACTAGTGCCGAAACAGAAGTAAAATCAAAATAGCACACAATAAGGCAAGCTTATTTGTAGGACCAGTAGGATAGGTGTGCACCCATTACCAAGTGCCTAGGAAAAAAAAATTATTAAATAAAAAGATTCTAGGTACACACCCTTGCCTATGGTATGGTTCACTGCAGGATCAGACCTGTGGAAAATGAGCACCAAATATATGTGGTGTCCATTAAAGTCAGGTGAAATTTCAGCACCAGGGCTGGGTAGTCTTTGGAGTAGATTGTCCTAGCCATTAGGTAATGTAGCTAACCAGCAACCAGCACTTGGATTCTAATATCCTGATAGGAAGTGGGTGGTTAAGGCTACGATTCTTATTATAGTTATTTACATTTGAAGTTCTAATGCTTAGTGTAATACACAGATCTGAGAAAACTATTTTGATAAATTTTAAAATAAACAGTTGATGTCCACCCTAATTCAGGAACAGTGGCACTTGAGTGCAGGAAGAGCAAGGAACAGAGGAGAATATATAGTGAGTGACTGCTCTAGGTTAAACAGCTGCATATCAAAATCTGAGAGACAATTTGGGCCAATTTGACTAATAAGTGCTCACTAAAGTTTATTTTTTGTTATATTCGATATTACAGAATGCAATATTACCGGGGATGAGAGGATTTTAAAAATTAGTCAAGGCAGCATGAAAACAATTGCTAATTAAAACAAACTGTAATTCCACTCCCGTGCACAACTCAGGTTCATGGATGCCACTGCAAAGGGTCTCGTAAGGATGGTTGTTAATTTCATGTACAGAAAATGTATGCCTTTAAAAGCGGCTATTTGAATAGTTAAACCAAGCAAGCAAGAGGACATTTTCATTGGCAGGTGGGGGAAGTTATATAGGTAGTTCTCCCTCTTGGCACTACAGAGGAATCCAAAAGTTGACAGTCTCCCTGAACAAAACCAGAGCAGTGGACACAGCATTTCAGAACTGAGGGCAGCTGTGATCATGTTAATTGTCATCAGTATGATCACACACGCAGAAATTATTATTTCTTTTTGAACATAAAGTGCAACAGTGCTTAGGTTCTCAATGTCCATGCTCCAGTTTGCCAACCTTCCAAACCTCAAATACACGTCAGGGCAGCGTGATGTGCAAGCACATTATGACACAGTAAACCAGTTTCAACAATAAGGTCTTATCCTTAGGTTAATTATACAGTATTGACTGCAATGGTTTCACAATGCCTTCTTCGTAAACCCTCATAATAGCTTCACAAACAAACTTGTATTGGCTCTGTGGGAAGGAGACAGAGGAAAATATGTTATTTTAACTTAATTCATATTCAACATCCATTTCAGGTGATCTAGCAAAGATGTTTGCATTTTTGTGTTACACGTCAGAGCTCTTAATCAGTAAACTGTACCATAGGATTTCCCCATCCAGACGAGGAATTCTCCCAATATCTTGTCTCCCGATCCAGGTACAAGTAAGTGATGACATCCCCAATGGGGCTGTTCTCCAGATGTCTGCTACTACAGGTCTCCCTTCAATACTTGCCACTACTTCTCCCACAGTCTGCGTTAAAAAAATCATTGACCACCTTTCAGATTTTGAGGAGCCACCACTATTTCCAGCTGAACACTGAATACTGGATTCTTAACTCTATACCCTGTAGCAAACTCTTTTCTTGTTATCATTATCATTTCCTTCTCCAAGCATGGCCTCAAAATGAATCTGGATGTTTGCAACATCTGGACAAAGGGAATTTTTTTTAACCATCGCCCTAAGCCTTAAAGTTCTCCTCTGTAACAGGGTCCTGCAAATGAAAAATTTTTTTCCACCAATCTGGCCACCACTGTAACTTCAGCTTTGTATGTCCTATGCTCTAGAAACAAATCTGTCTCTCCAGCTCCTCCTCCTACTTCAAAATCCTAAAAGCCTACATCTTTGATTAAATATTTGTCATAAATTTCATTTTTGTAGCCTTTCCTTCTTAAGATATCTCAGATATTTTTCCTAATATTAATGAGATGCAAATATACAACTGCTACATTCTGATATTCTCAGTATTATCTATTTATTATTATTACTATTTGTATTTGCATGATTTGTCTTCTTTTGCACATAGGTTGTTTGTCAGTCTTTGTGCACAGTTTTTCATTGATTCTGTTGCAGTTTTTTGTTCTACTGTGAGTAAATGAATCTCAGGGTAGTACATGGTGACACATACGTACTTTGAACTTTGACATTATCACATTACCTATGAAGCCTTGCCCTTCAGAGGACACTCGTGTCAGAGGACAGGCAGTATGTTACTTTATTAATATAAGTATTGCTGCTTTTATTTTTGGCTATTAAAAAGGGAATCAACTTCTTGTAACGTAGAGTGAGAACTCTGAAAAGGACTACAATGAATTATCACAATAAAAGCTGAAACTAAATTAAGATGTGCACATAGCAGGCACTAGATGGCAGCCTCACCATATTAATATTTAACACGCATGACGGAGTGTGTTAGGATGTTGTTTAAAATAATACTTTGCACTTCACCATTTAACAAAAATGTTCAACTAAAATGGGATGCAAGAAACAATAGTAAAGCAGGCACATCAAGAACAACAAATGGTACAAGAATACAATTACTAAATTTAATAGATTTATCTATATTTTATTCTATATAAAATTGATTTGCATGGCAAAATTTTGAAGTTCAATATTAATTTGATTAAGTGGGTGAAATAATGAAAGCATATTTCATAAAGGACTTTTTTAACAGTTAGAGCCAGTACATCAACAAATCATCCCATAGGTTCCTAAATGAAGGAGTCACATTAAACAACCATAAATTTAGATGTAATTATTCAATTTGCCAGCATAAGCTTGTTGGGCAAGAGTCAGCATGGATGATTTGGGGTGAGGGGCCTGGTTTCGAGCTGTATGACTCTGCAATCCTCTTATCCAATTAGTCACCATCAATCAATATTAATCACTATTGGCCCAATTAATAGCATCATATGACATTCTTACAGCTCAGGGCATCCGAGTTAAGAGGTCAATCCTGTATCCTCTGTAAACAGCTTGTACAATCTACCCATGGAATGTGTGGGTTGTCTCTGGCGCTCTAGTTTCCTCCCTCAGTCCAAAGATTACTAGTTAGTAGGTTAAATGGTCATTGTAAATTGTCCTGTGATTAGGTTAGGGTTTGACTGGGGGAACATTGGGGATTGCTAGGTGGTGTGGGTGTGGCTCAAAGGCCCAGAAGAGCCAATTCTGCACTAAATAAATAAACTACAGCAAAAGAGATTGCAGAGGAAAGCTGCAAGACTTTAGTTAGAGGGATAGATTGAATAGGCCGAGCTTGCCTTTCCTGAAGCAGAGGTTGAGGGGTAAATGACAGAAGTACACAAGATTTTGAGAGGCACAGGATAAATAGTCAAAATTGTTTTCACATGAAAGGGGTCTCAAAAATAGAGGACATAGGTTTAAGGTGAGGTGATGGAGTTTTAAAGCAAATCTGACAAGTAATTTTTTCCAGAAACAGTATTTGGATCACACTGCCAGAAGTGGTGGTGGAATCAGGCAGAAGCACTATGCTTAAATAGACAAGAAATAGGCAAGACAAGGGAGCTTATAGTCATAATGTAGGGGAAAGGGAATTGGGTTGAAGGTTAAACATGTTGGTATGGATGTGTGGGTCAAAAAGCCTGTTTTTGGTGCAGTTCAACTCTGCTCCTGAACAAATGATTTAACTTTATATCCCAGCAACTATGCTTAGTCACACGGTCCAGTTTTACATAATATTTTCAGGCATTTTGTTTTAACTGTACATTTAGCAGTAAACAGTAGAACTATCAAGAGGATTCTGGAAGCACAGAAAATTCTGGCTTCCACTACCAAGAGAAAATATTTCTTCTTCAGCCTAACTGTGACTGGCTTCATGACTGTGGACTCACTTTCGTGAACTTCAGTTCTGCATGCTATTTGCTTACTTTTATTGTTTGTACAACTTGTGTTTTTTTCCTGCACATTGGGTGTTTGACAATCTTTTTTTTAAAATGGGTTCCATTAGGTTTCTTTGTTTTGTGGGTGCCTGTAGGGAGATGAATCTCAGGTGGTATATAGTATACATAATTTGATAATATATGTATTTTGAACTTAATGAGACTTCTTTTTCAAAACTTCAACATGCAAGCGACAACCAACCTTTAATGCTCCAGAGCACCTCCTAGCGGAGAATTCAGTAACACATTTAGGAAAACGATTCAAGTCAATACAAATTTCAAATATTTAACAGCCTAGTTACACTTATGTTTACAAAAACAGGGAATGACCTGTATTCTTCGAGGAAAAAGAGAATTAATGGAAATTATATTACATTTACGGATGAGAGGGTCATTTCAATCATGATCTGAATAGTTATTCAAAAGAAACAAAATAGTTCAAGTTACCAGGAAAGCTACAAACATGCATTAGCAATCTGACTGCTTAAATTTCCAAGTAGAAAACTACAAAATATATAGTATACTAAAAAAAACACATCATAAATGATATAACTGGGATGACCAAACAGCTAATGATAGTTGTAAACACAAGATAGGATAAGAAACCCTGTTGTGTAATATTGTGTTCTAGAATTGATGATCATCTGAATACAATGTGAAGTAGTCATTTCGACAGTCTACCAAATCAAAGAAAATTTAAAAATCACCTGATCCTATTTACTGATTTTAATGTATCAATGGAGATAAAGATGATGGAGAGTGAAAAGTCAGTCATCAGTACTCACTGGTGTTTGAATCATCATGGCTCTCTGGTCGCGCATTGTTCTAACAATGTCCAGTGGATACACTGGCTGATTGCACTCAATTAGACACATTGCTGTTTCCATGGTAATAAGAACTCCAGTCCGACCAATACCAGCACTGCAAAATAAACCGTAAAGTATATCACAACACACACAAAATGCTGGAAGAACTCAAGCAGGTCAGGCAGCATCTATGGAAATGAATAAACAGTTGACGGTTCAGGCCGAGACCCTTCTTCAGGTCTATACAAATTGCACTGGAATCAACATCCCGATTAAAGGAACTCTTCATGATAATACCATGGCACAAACACAACGAAATAAACCCGAGCAGTTTACAAATTTTGAGATATTAACATACACATAATTCAGATAAATGCTCACATTAAGCAACATGCTGACACTTCAAAGAAACCCACCACAGACACTCTTATTTAGTTAAACAATACTACGCCCTAAAATCCCACCAATTTAGGCCTAAATCTGGCAATTTGGGCAATTTGCTCTTTTTTCTTGTGCACTGGGTGTTTCATGTTTTCTTGAATGGGTTCCATAGTGTTTCTCTGTTTCGTGACTGCCTGTGGGAGGACAAATCTCAGAGTTGTATTCTGTACACACACTTAGATAATCAATGTACTTTGAACTTAAGAATCTTTGAAGCACACAGTTCAATAGATCTGAGAGCAATACTCTGACACTTCTTCCAACAGCCCATTATCACTAGAACTTCACCAATAAGAATTGGCAGGTCACGGTACCGTGATAATACAGTTCAGGCCCATCTCTGTTAGGACTTGAATTTCACACATGAAGATGTCCCAGAGAACGTCCGTGAATTGTTTAGGTTGAAAGTTTCTTAATATTTTGCAGGGATCTTTGCTTGGTTCACAGGCAATTTTTCCCCAACAAAGTTCCTGGGAATAATATTTTAAATAATCTCTGGACTCTTACGTTCTGGTACTTTCTTAAAAAATGAATAATCCTTTACTGAAAAGAAAACCATCTATGTTCTTAACTAGACTCATTTCTGTTCACCCTTAACATAAGAAATTCTGCAGATGCTGGAAATCCAGAAGAACACATACAAAATGCTGGAGGAACTCAGCAGGTCAGGCAGCATCTTTGGAAAGAAATAAAGTCAACATTTCAGGACAAAGACCCTTCATCAAGACTGAAACTTCGGCTGTTTATTCCTTTCCGGTGATGCTGCCTGATCTGCTGAGTTCCTCCTGCATTTAGTGTGGGTTCTCCTCTCTTCTTCATTCCAGAATACATCAACAGCCAATAAAGCAATCAGAGCAGGAAAAACTGTATTCATTTCTTCCTTCCCACAAAAACTCTGTGAGAATGCACTTTATTCCAAATTTTTTGGGTAATCATTTATGAATTGAGCATGAATTTCTGTGACTCGAGCTGTTGTAATGCAGGCATGACCTATCGCTGCTTCTCTATAATTATTATTCCTGCAGAAGATTTGGGTACTTTATCAACCACATTTTATATTAAAAATATTCAGAAAAAATTTTGGAAATACTCAGGTCAGGCGACCTCTATGGGAAGAGAAATGGGAGTTAATCTTTCAGACTGAAAACCCTTTGTCAGAAGTGAACATGAGAAATAAAGCAAGGAGTGTAGACCTGTCCCTGATGGGGTGAAACTGGAGTGATCGCAGAGATGAGCTGTGAGCAAGAGTGAATGGAATCAGTTAGAATGTGTTCCCATTCACATGAACATATGAGCAGGAAGACATGCCCAAGCAATCAAGCTGGGCATGGTCTCCATTTACAGAGGGGAAAAATGCTGGCCACGTCTTCCCGCACTGCATTTTGCAAAAGTCTTTGTTCTTCTGTCTGTATTCTCATTTTCTATTCACTCACTGATCAGATAACTTTATTTACAGCTCATCACCATGGTCACCCCAGCTTACCAAAGAGACATGCTCCCTCCTCCCTGTGGTTAACAAGTTTCTTTTTTCTCCTAAACATGAGAAATTCTGCAGAGCAATACACACTAAATGCTGGAGGAACTCAGCAGGACAGGCAGCATCTATGGAAATAGATAAACAGTCAATGTTTTGTGCCAAAACCCCTCTTCAAGACTGCAAAAGAAGGGGGAAGATGCCAGAATAAGGGGGGGGAGGGGGAGTTAGATGGGTAGGAAAATTAAAAGGCTGGACTGGAAGGAATATGACAGGAGAGCAGAGTGGACCATAACGGAAAAGGGAGGAGGAGTGGACCCGAGGTGATACGTAGGTGGTAAGAAGTAAGCGTCCAGAGTGGGGAATAGAGGAAGAGGGGAGGGGAAGGGTTTTTTTTCCAAAGGAGAAACCAATATTCATGCCATCAGGTTGGTGTCTACCCAGATGGAACAGAAGATGTTGCCCTCCACTCTGAGGGTGGCCTCGTCGTAGCACAAGAGGAAGTCACAGACCGACATATTGGAACAGGATGCTTGGCCACAATTTAAAATTTAAGTTCCACTTTTAGCGGATGGAGCAGAGATGCTTGACGAAGCGGCTCCTCAATTTATGACGACGGGTCTCACCCACCTCCAACAAAGGGTCTTTGACCTAAGATTAACTCTAGAATTTTCAGGTTTCCATTAGTTTAGGCTCCCAGCATCTACATTTTTAAAAATCTAACACACACAGTTTATAATGATTAATTAGTATTTTCCTGTGCTGCAAGTATTGAAATAGAAAACACCCAACGCAACTTAACAACTTTCATACCTTTGAAAATAGAATCTGCAGCGAGTCTCACATTTAATCTTTGATTTGTAATTCTTGTACATCTTATTTTTAAGGTATCTTATTTTTTATTCTTTCTTACTTCTCTTTAATATTTGTATATCTGTGCACTTCTAATGCTACTGTGACACTAATTTCCTTTGGGATTAATAAAGTATTTATCTTAAACAAACCTATTAATAAAATTACAGACTAGAACAATGCCACTAATTGGAGTAAAAATTATTTGATGTTTCTGCTCTGGAAGTAACAATCTCTCATCTTGGGTCTAAGTTGGTTTAGACCTTGGGTGTGAGCTTCCTCCAGGTGTTCCAGTTTCTTCCCATAGTCCAAAAATGCAGCAGTTAGTTAGTTAAGTAGTCATTGTAAGTTGTCTCATGATTAGGTTAGGGTTAAATCAGGGATTACTGGGCAGTGAGGCTCGGTGGGGCAGAACAGCCCATTCTGCGCTGTACCTCAATAAAAATAAATAAATTCTGATGGTTTAGTTTATGACTTTTCCAGTAGTTTACAAACAGCTTAAGACGATTTACCTGCAGTGTACAACAACTGGTTCATCTTTGCCAATTCTCTTTTCTCGAACGAGCAGCACGAACTTCAGAAAGTCACTCGAATCATCAGGAACACCATGGTCAGGCCAAGCAATATATTGGATCTGTGTGAGTGGACGGCTCTCATTTCTCTGTGAAGTTGTAATAGATTACAGTTCACTAAATGAAGTAGGGTTTGCCTCCAACTCCTCCATGTTTATCTTATCAAAATTAAACTAGTAAGTGGCACAGTCAGTAGAGTTGCTGTCTCACAGAGCCACAGACTAGTTCATTCCTCACCTATGGAATTTGCACATTCTCGGTGATCACTTGGGTTTCTTCTGGTGCTCCGTTTTCCTCCTAATGCCAAAGATATTTGAATTGGTAGAATTGCTGGCCATGGTGTAGTTGAATAGTACAACCACATGGGAGCTGATGGAATGTGGGGAAAATGGGATTGGTGTAAATCGATGGTTATTGTTTGCCGTAGGCTGAATGGCATGTTTCTAAGCTATTCTCCCCTTTCCCTATGACTCTAGGAGTGTGTGATTAGGGTTTCCAATTTGTTGACAGGTTACCAAGGAGCTCCAAACTTTATTTTACCTACTATTAGCATGGTAACTTGCCTGCTTTTTTTTTTAAAGTTAAGATGACATCGATTGTAAAATGCACTTTGAAGCAAAAACAAACATATCCATGCAAGCTCCAGGATAACATTTTGCTTCATTGCAATATAACACAACGTGTACAATAGATTATAAGGGGTACAGATAGGGTAAATGCAAGCAGGCTTTTTCCACTGAAGTTGGGTGAGACTAGAACTAGAAGTCATGGGTTAAAGGTGAAAGGGGAAATGTTTAAGGGCGATCTTCTTCACTCAGAGGGTGGTGAGAGAGCAGAACAAGCTGCCAGTGGAAGCAGTGGATATGGGTTCAATTTCAACATTTAAGAGAAGCTTGGACAGGTACATGCATAGGTAGGCAACGGACGGCTGTGGTTCAAGTGCAGGGACTAGGCAGAATGATAGTTTGGCATGGACTAGATGGGCCAATTAATGGAAGGAACTGCACTGCAATTCCAGATGAAAACCAACTTGCTGTACAATTATTTTGCTTTTTGTGCAAAGATGATGGGCAGATTTTTTTTTTACATGGACAGTGCAGTAGTACTCCATGACTCTGTAAGTGCCTATATGGCAGGTTAAACCCTTCTCAGCTATCTCAAGTTTTATTTACATCTCAGAATTTCCAGCTGTGGTCTGCTGACCACATTTAAAATTTGAGTCAGAAGGTTTTGCTTTGAAGTCTGCAGTCACTTCCAGGTAATTTTCTTGGGGAATGCTTGGTTTGTTATTTTCTTAAATTTTAGACCAGGATAGCATAGAAAAAGGTGAGAAAGGAGGAAATCAGTTGACTGGTTATTGTGCTTCTCTTGTGTTTTTTTTTTATTGAGCACAAATTACATCAATCTGAAACTGAATATTAAAATGAAGAGACAGTGAGACCAGCTTAAGGAGGCTTCTCTAACCAAGAGTTAACAAGCTTGCCCAGCACTACTAAATTATTTAAAGCAAGACACATGCTCACAACAGATTTCACACAAGCTAGCTCAATAGAAATATCTGTTAAATTCATTAGCGTAATGTGGTGTGAAAAAAATTTGCCCATCATCTTTGTGCAAAACATCAAAATCAAATTGTACAGTAAGTTGGTTTTCATCTGAATTGTAACTGTAGTTCTTTCCATTAATTGAACTTTTAAGCACACAGTTTTCCTGTTAAATTTGAGAAGCTGTGAACTGCAGATTTAGAAATTAAAAGAGGGTAGGATTAGATTAACCCAAGTGTAAGTTAAAAGGTCAGTACAACTTTGTGGGCTGAAGGGCCTGTATTGTGCTATAATGTTCTGTGTTCTATGTTCTAAAAATACTAACTGCTGTAAAGAAAAACAGCTAAACCTGTACAATGTCAACAGGAAAGCCTATTTCCATATATACGACAAATCTAATCACACAAAGCTGCTTAGAGAGTCATTTAGTATATTGCAAAATTTGTAAGTGCCTCTGGTTGGGCATTAGAATAATTTCCTGGAAAAATATCTAACAACTGCAAGTATTTTTTCTTAGTGAATATTTTGCTAAAAATTGCTTATGAACAACAGAACATCAAAAGTCACATGAACAAAAGTTGATTTAAAATTAGTTTCTTGCTTTTCTTCTATTGGTACATAGCTTCACAGGTATCAGAGAGATAAACATCAAGCAAGGTCTTGCAAGATCTTTTACATTCACATGAAGGGGCAGATGTGATTTAAGCTGGCACCTCCAATAGTGCAGCACTTCCTTAACATCAAAGTGGCAAATAGATTTAAAGTGTCAGTTTTCTGACTGAGAGGTTAATAATGGTCAACTAACTACATCTTGCATCTTAAGATGCAAGTAAAATGTGAGATTACTGAGAATTAGACAGACGACACTTTTGGCATGTGATGTGCCTGCTTGTATTTCACTGACATCAGTGAAGTAAAGTTTATTCTCAAATTTACAAACATATAACCAATTTTTAAAAAAACCAAGTATTTAATAATTTCTGCCAACTGAAACTAAAAACCACTAACTTCAGAACACCCAAATGGTTGCAATAAGAATCTTTATCCAAACTGGAGATACTCTGTATGACAGGTTCAATAAATTTGTAACTACCATTTTTGCATCACTGATACAGGATACTCTTGCATTACAGACGATTATGTTCTTCGAAAATTATCCATCTCACCATTTTTGGTCACTTAAGCCCCAAGAAATAATGGAAACATCTTGTTTCAGATTGTGT
Organism: Mobula hypostoma; assembly: GCF_963921235.1. Taxonomy (NCBI): domain Eukaryota; kingdom Metazoa; phylum Chordata; class Chondrichthyes; order Myliobatiformes; family Myliobatidae; genus Mobula; species Mobula hypostoma. The sequence continues at coordinate 72,975,792 of NC_086101.1, read as the reverse complement.
TTATTTAGTTATTTTCTACTTACACATTCTTTAAAAGTCTATTTTTATTCCGTATCTCACTGTTTTTGGTAGTGACTTGTGAACTTCAATTGGGTGAATTTCCTGTAGCAATGTGGGTGTACATTGCACTCCCAATGACATAATCAGCTAACATCTTGTGATAAATACTCAGGACGGCAAACAGAGATCAGGAAACACAAGCGAGTGATGTTGAATAGTTAGTCGGTAGGTAGTAAGGATGGACATGCAACAGAAATGTATGTTGGTCACACAGAGAAGAACAGTCCTTGATGACTTACCTCTAAATTAGTTAAAGTCAATTCTCTGAAGACGTATGCAGGGTTTCCTTCTTCCAAATGACAACCTATTTCAAAATTCCCATATGATGCATTTTCAGAAAGCTCAGGCCAATACTGGTGACACTTGACCTATTTTGGGAAGTCATAACAAGAAAATATAGTTTAGAGAGAGGGACGGAGGGAGGAGAGGGAGGAGAGGGAGGGAGGGAGAGAGGGAGGGAGGGAGAGAGGGAGGGAGGGAGAGAGGGAGGGAGGGAGGGAGGGAGAGAGGGAGGGAGGGAGAGAGGGAGAGAGGGAGAGAGGGAGAGAGGGAGAGAGGGAGGGAGGGAGGGAGGGAGGGAGGGAGAGAGAGAGGGGGAGGGAGAGAGAGAGGGGGAGAGAGAGAGAGAGAGAGGGGGAGGGAGAGAGAGAGAGAGACAGAGACAGACACACATACGTAGTGCAAAAATAGAAATAAAAATACGAGTGAGGTAGCTTTCATTGGTTCAGTGTCCATTCAGAAACCTTGTCTGGTGTCTCCACCTGTGCCACATCCCCTACCCCCGCCCCTAGCACTCCTTTTCTGCAACCTGTCCCCTCCCATGGCACACTACTCTTGCTATTCCCAATATCCTATACTCCCACCAGATTTACAAACTCGCTCTCTGCTCCACATTGACAAATACTATAATTTTTTTAAATACAGTACTATGCAAAAGTCTTAGGCACCCTAATTATATAGATGTGCCCAAGACTTTTGCACAGTGCTATATAAATGTAAATGAAGTAGTACACAAAGACAGCAAACAAAAAGAAGAAAGGAAAAGTAGGGTAGTATTCATGAGTTCATGTGGCAATATTACAAACAACACCTCCTATCCTTACAGGAGTGGCAAGGATGGAAATCAACACTGAACTGCGAAGTGCATGCTGACTAGCTTTTAAAACATTCTGGTAATCCCCACAGAAGGCAGTAAAGTAGATGTTTCAGAAACTAGACATGCAAATATACTTTCAGAGACATCAAACATAGTGTGCATTAACCAAAAGACATGCTAAATAAGCAAAATAGAAATGGCTGCCAAGTATTCCCAAATACACAAGTAGAGATGCTACTAAACTGGTAAAGAGGGCTAGTATATAGTCCGTTACATGGCCATTTCACCCTCTTAAATGAATTATGAACCAGAAAAAAAATGCACATTGTGGTTCAGAGTTTCAATGGAAGAGCTGCTATCGTCCCTTTTCCCGTTACTTATTAAGTCAATTTGGTCCTGAAATATCATGGATGTAATCCAGAATCTTGTCACCAATCTACAGGAAGGTAATGAAGATGACCAAAAATAATACCTTAAAACACATCTTAAAGAAAATGGATGGTGGGGTGGAAATAAGTCTCTACCAAAAGAGGTGTGAACTGTAAAGAGCTCCTTCCCTTTGCTAGCCTGCTGGTGACCCCTGGGCAACCTGCTTAGTCCCCTGGATTACAGTCACACGAAGCCATGGTAACAGGTGCTGGATGGTTATATGAGCAGCTGGTGCATATCATGTGCTGGTTATGCGACCACTCATGCCAGACAGATAATCTCTGAAGAGTACCGAAAATGGCTGGGTTCCTTATCTTGTAACAATATTTTTTCTTTATTTTTCTACTAACCAGCTTCAGTCTTGGTGGTGGGTTAGTTTTTTTTATATAATAAAAACATTATTTTTCAATGTTACAAACTAATTGACTTGTACGAATATAGGGCAAGGAGTCTTTATATGCGATTTAGTTTAATGTATTGACATATATATTTTATCCTGTACTTTGTATTCTTATATATATAAATTAATAAAAATATTGGAAAGACACTGCCCAGAAGAAGGCAATGGAACACCACTTCTGTAGAAAAAGTTTGTCAAGAACAATCATGGTCATGGAAAGACCATGATCACCCATGTCATGTGACACAGCACACAACAAACTTAAAAGAAAAGGTAGAGAAAAATTAGGATTCAAGAGGTCAAGGCATAGGAACCAATATAAGAACAAATGGAAGAGTGAAACACCCAACAGCAGAAATGACCCAGCCCTAAAAAGGATTGGAATATGAGAATGGAAATTCTACTACAAATAATGGAAAACTAAAACAAATTGAGCTGCAAATCAAACAGCAACTATAAAATGGGAAAGTAAATAATATTCAAGGAGATCACTTTTCTCCAGAGCTTCAACATCATAAATTATAACAGGTTTTCAAAGGAGGAACAGTTTCTGGAGTGATGAAGGTTTCATGCAAACGCAGAGGGTACAACTCCCACTCTTTCTCCTACTTCCTTCATCCAAGGGAAGAACCCGTTATTTAAGATTTCATTTACTATATGTGCTCATAGCCCACTCTACTCGACAAATGAGACACCAAGTGCAGGTGGATAGTCAATGGTAAATAAAACACTTTGAATCTTGTCACCTTAATTATCTCTCCATCCCCTATGATCGGCTCCAAACCTCATCACAGTCTGTTCAATCATTGACCAAGAAACTAAGTTTTGAGCAGCAGTTGAGCACCATGATAGCGCTTGCCAAAATGTGGCATCAAGAAGCTCTGTTAAAACTGAAGTCAACAGACATCGGGGAACCATTCCAATGCTCTGAGTCATAATGGCACAAAAGAAAATAACGTTAAATTTCTCTGTGTTATCATTTCGGAGGACCTTTTCTGGGTCCAGCATGCAAGTGACATTACGAAGAATGCATTGCCGCACTTCTATTTCCTTAGAATTTTGCAGAGATTTGGCATGCCATCTAAAACTTTGACAAACTTCGACGGATGTGTGGTGGAAATTATACCGACTGGCTGCGTCACAGCCCAGTATGGAAACACCAAAGCTCTTGAACAGAAAATCCTGCAAAAGTAGAGGATACTGCCCAATCCATCATGAGTAAGGCCCTCCTCACCAGTCAGCACATCTACAAGTAGCGATGTCGCAGGAAGGCAGCATCCATAACAAGGGCCACCACCATCCAGACCATGCCCTCTTCAAGTTGCTTCCATCAGGGAGGTGGTACAGGAGCCCCAGGATCCGCATCACCAGGTTCAAAAACAATTATTACCCCTCAACCATCAGACTAACTTCACTCACCCCATTCCTACAAACTATGGACTCACTTTCAAGGACTCTTTATCTCATGTTCTTGATATTTATCGCTTACTTATTTTTTTTTCTTCTTTCTTGTATTTACACAGTTTGTCATCTTTTGCACACTGGTTGTTTGTCCATCCTGGTGGGTATGGTCTTTCATTGATTCTATTGTGTTTCTTGTATTTTTGTGAGTGCCCGCAAGAAAATGATTCTCAGGGTTGTATATGATGACATATTATGTACTTTGGTAATAAAGTTACTTTGAATTTTGAACTTTGAAAAGAAAATGACTGGCTACTGGAGTTGCTGTTGCAGGCATTATTCAGGTCTATGCCCCAGGCTGAATCATCTTTGGTTGAATCACCAACGGTCTTTCGTTCATCACAATGTCAGACCTGTGCATGTCCACTGATGACTGTAAAACGTTCCAATTCATTTCCAACTATACGACCAAAAAATATACATAAAAATTTAGTATCACTATCAAAAACTGTTCACTAAACCAAATGAAAATGAATTTTCCCTATCAATACTAAAATTAAATTGCAATACCGTAAATAACTGAACAGAGCTAGATTCTATGGAAAAACAAAAGAAATCTGTAGATGTTTGAAACCTGGAATAAGAGAAAAGCTGGAAACACAACTGGTCAGCTGTTAAGTCGGGGAGAGAAAACAAGTTAGTTCTAAGGTATAGAAAAGGTGAGGGACAAACAGATAGGAGAAAGGGAAGGTTTCTAGCAGCATGCACTTAGTCTGAGAAGTAGAATATATCCAGCTGATAGTTTAGTAAGTACTACGATGAGATCAAAGGAATGTAAAAACTTGAATGCAGAGCTCTAGAAAATGTCCCGCAGGCTAGGCGTTGATGGATGAGAAACAAAACTTACACCATAAGTGAAGGATCTGTAGAATTTTTTCCTTTTTAGCTGAGAGTGAGTTATCTCAAGTTTATGATTTCAGTAGAGGAAATAGTGTACGCAGACAGATGAGATGCCATTCCTCAAGCTTACATTGGGTCTCAAAACAGTGCAGGAGGCCACCAACAGACAGGTTCGAGAGTATAAACGTGTGATTCAACCCAATAGACATTTAGCATCTGACTGATCCCTGTGTATAATAACTCATCTGATTGATACATGGGGTAAAAGCATGCATAGAAACAAAGACGAAACAGATACAAAATGACTGCACAAATTCTGCTTTTCATTCAATGCTGAATTTATCCTCATTCCATTTACTTACTCTGCCTCTTTCTACTTGAGTGGTGAGCATCACAACCAGAGAAGATCCTTGTTCCCAAGTCATCTGCCAGAAATCTGGACAAGTATTGGGCAAAGGTCCCTGACAAGCGATGTACTGGTTTATTATACTGGAAGAAGGGATTTCCATCTGGAAAAATGCAAAATAACCAAATTACAGCTAATTACAAAGTTATGATCTAGCCAGACTAAGAAGCATCTTTTATGCTGATAGCTTCATTTGATTTTGAGTTCATATTTCTCATTTTAGGATAATAGTGCAAAAATCGCACTTATGATTTTAAATGCCATCAAATTGAAGAATAACTAAGAGGCAATTAAGTCTATTTCTCCTGTCCAGTTATCTTACAGCTATGGTTCCATATTAGACTGAATACCAAAGGGCAAGGCCAACCTATTAAAAACTTATATAATGCACATCGGGCAAAAGTCAAACAAAATATCAGATTTATGATTACATTTATTCTTGTGAGACTGTATGTTTACTGCTATCTTAAATGAGTCATTTGTGCCTTGTGCTGTGTATGACTGTTGGTACTGCATTTTATACCTTAGCACCGGACGAATGGTGTTTTGTTTTGCTACATTCATGGGTGGAGAAAGAAAACTCTGATCTCAAACCTCCGCTGCCTTGCAGCTATACGCACTCATGGGGAAGGCTTCGGGAGTAAACCCCGAGGAAAAAAATACAGAGCTGGAGACCCTAAGGCAGTCCTACATTGAGTTCAACTCCTGCGACACTGCTGATACCAAACTGTCGCTCCTTTGGGTTCATCAGTCGTGTGGAATGTGGAGCTTGCTACATTAAGTACCCAGATTTAGCAAGGCCTTCTATGTTGATTTTTGTGTTGCTGACCATAATGATATTCAGGAATAAACATTGTGAATGGCCATGGATAGAGTACTACTTCAGAATATGCATGCAACAAAGTTTAAAATTCCACTAACATTAACACAAGACAAAAATGGACTGCATTGTTCCATTTTGTCTCAATAAACTCAAAATGTACACTTGTTTTCAAGCTGAGCACTGGTTACTTAGTACCCAATAATCATTGCTCCACATATCACCTCCTTACATACTCATATCCATCCTTGTATTCAGGGATTTAACTTTTTTGCTCTAAAATTTCAAAATAAATTTATTATCTAACTACATACATGTCATCATACACTACCAAGATTAATTTTCTTCCTGATGACAGCAGCAAGAAGTGAGCGTGGCCTGGATGCTGGGGGTGGGGGTCCCTGGTAATGGATGCTATTTTCCTGTGATAGCACTCCTTATGAATGTGCTCAACGGTGTGGAGGGTTTTACCCGTGATGGGCTGGGCTGTATCCACTACATTTATTGGCTTCCCTGTTCAAAGATATTGGTGTTTCATAGGAGGCCATGATGCAACCCTTCAATGTATAAGATACAGGAGCAGAAGTAGGCAATTCGGCCCATCAAGCCTGCTCCGCCATTCAATCATAGGCTGATCAATTTTTCCAGTCATCCCCACCCCCCCTGCCTTCTCCCCATATCCTTTGATGCCCTGGCTATCAAGAACCTATCTCTGCCTTAAGTATACCCAATGACTTGGCCTCCACAGCCGCCTGTAGCAACAAATTCTACAGATTTACCACCCTCTGACGACAGTAATTTCTCCACTTCTCTGTTCTAAATGGACATCCTTCAATCCTAATCTCTTGTCCTAGACTCCCCTACCATGGGAAATGTGCCGTCATTTCTGACTCCCCAATGAGAACTGGCTCGTGGACTTCTGGTTTCCTCCTACTGGTGTTGTCAGCAAACTTAAACATGGCTTTGGAGTTGTCCTAGACTCCCCTACCATGGGAAATAACTTTGCCATATCTAATCTGTTCAGGCCTTTTAACATTCCGAATGTTTCTATGAGATCCCCCTCATTCTCCTGAAGGAATACAACCCCAGGGAATACAGCCCAAGAGCTGCCAGACGTTCCTCATACAGTAACCCTTTCCTTCCTGGAATCATTCTCGTGAATACTCTCTAAACCCTCTCCAATGTCAGTATATCCTTTCTAAAATAAGGAGCCCAAAACTCCACACAATGCTCCAAGTGTGGTCTCACGAGTGCCTTATACAGCCTCAACATCACATCCCTGCTTTTATATCCTCTACCTCTAGAAATGAATGCCAACATTGCATTCGCCTTCTTCACCACCGACTCAAACTGGAGGCTAACCTTTAGGGTATCCTGCACAAGGACTCCAAAGTCCCTTTGCATCTCTGCATTTTGAATTCTCTCCCCATCTAAATAATTCATTGCCCATTTATTTCTTCCAAAGTGCATGACCATACACTTTCCAACACTGTATTTCATTTGCCACATTTTTGCCCTTTCCCTTAAACTATCCAAGTCTCTCTGCAGGCTCTCCGTTTCCTCAACACGACCCGCTCCTCTACCTATCTTTGTATCATCGGCAAATTTAGCCACAAATCCATTAATCCCATAGTCCAATTACATGCCCAATCTTTGCACACTTCTAAGAGTCGTTGCTGTGCTTTCTTCATAATGGCAATTAAAAGCTGGATCCAGGACAGATCCTCTGAAATTATAACAGGAATTAAAATTATTGACCCTCTTCATTTCTGACTCCCCAATGAGAACTGGCTCGTGGACTTCTGGTTTCCTCCTACTGAAGTCAATAATCATCTAACTAGTCCTGCTGACATGGAGTGAGAGGCTGCGGTTGTGGCACCACTGAGCCAGATTTTCAATATATGCTGTATATATTTCCTATATGCTGATTCTTCATCACTTTTGATTTGGCCAGCAACAGTGGTGTTGTCAGCAAACTTAAACATGGCTTTGGAGCTGTGCTTAGCTTCACAGTCATAAGGAAAAAACGAGTAGAGCAGGGGATTAAGCACACAGCCTTGTGGTGCACCTGTGATGATGGAGACTGAGGAGGAGATGTCATTGCCAATCTGAACTGACTGCGATTGTAAGTGAGGAAATCAGGGATCCAGTTGCACAAGAAGGTATTGAGGCCTAGGCCTTGGAGCTTATTGATTAGTTTTGAGGGGATGAGTGTATTGAATGCTGAGCTGTAGTCAATGAACAACATCCTCATATATGTACCTTTGCTGTTCAGAAATTCCAAGGTTGAGCGAAGAGCCAAGGAGATGGCATCTGCTGTGGACCTGTTGTGCCAGTAGTCAAAATGGAATGGAACCCGGTCACTTTTCAGGCAAGAGTTGATATATTTCATTACCAACCTCTCAAAACACTTCACCTCTGTGGATGTAAGTGCTACTGGATGATAGTCACAGAGGAAGGTTACTGCATTCTTCTTGGGCACTGGTATAATTGAAGCCTGCTTGAAGAAGGAAGGTACCTCAGACTGCTGATGTAAGAGGTTAAAGATGAGTGAACACTCAGACAGGTACCCTGTCTGGACTGCTTTCAGTGGGTTCACCTTCCTGAAGGGTGCTTGAACGTTGGCCAAGTATTTTTGGTACAATTTTGATTACGTGCAGTTGTGCCTTGCTGTTGCAGTAATCTTAGTTAACATTGCAGACAGAACACGTGTCCGTGGAGTTAATATCAGATTTGCTTGGTATTTTCAGTCTTTAACGGTATGCTTCTCAAACATTGCCATGCACCAGAATAGCAAGTACAGGCCTACAGAACCCCCAAGTCCACCTGTGCTGAACACTTTTCTTCTGCCTCTTGCTATGATAATGGTACAAGTCTTAGAAAGCAGCTTCTCTTGTTGATTTCTGTTTCTTTCTACACCTTTAATTTTCCTTTTGAAATGTTATTTATTAATTCAACATCATTCCATGTACAAACGTTTGTAATTTATTTATTTATTTAGCAACGTGGCACAAAGAAGGCCCTTCTGACCCTTCAAGCTGCGATGCCCCACAACCCGATTTATCCCCAGACTAATCATGGGACAATTAATCAACCTGATATGTCTTTGGACTGCAGGAGGAAACCGGAAGACCTGGGGTAGACCGAAACATTCTAGGAGAGGATGTACAGAGACTTCTAACACAGAACTTCAGAGCTGAACTCTGAACTTCGACATTGCGCCAACTGCTACGCTACTGTGGTGCCCAGTTCTAGTTATATCATCTGCATAGTTGGGTTTAGAAATGTAATACTCAACTGAAAACATTTCCTCTCTGCTTTACTTAGCTAATCAACCAAAGCAAACTTTCCTTACTCCCTCAGCAAGTTATTTCTTTGACTTTATTAATGAAAAAAGTGAAGAGCCTGTTCAACACAAGTGGAATTGGGGCTTCTGAATAACAGAAGTTAATATTAGGGTGCATGGCAATGTTCCAGACAGAAAATTCCTAGCAAATTTGATACCAAAGATCTATGACAGTTCCCAAAGAAACCAATTCCATGGACATGTGGCCATTCCACAGTGGTAATTAAGATAACTTAGTATATTGAACATGGAACAGTACAGCACAGCACAGGCCCTTTGGCCCACAATGTTGTGCCGACCCTTAAACCCTGCCTCCCATCTAACCCCCCCACCTTAAATTCCTCCATATACCTGTCTAGTAGTCTCTTAAATTTCACGAGTGTATCTGCTCCACCACTGACTCAGGCAGTGCACTCCACGCACCAACCACTCTCTGAATGAAAAACCTTCCTCTAAAATCCCCCTTGAACTTCCCACCCCTTACCTTAAAGCCATGTCCTCTTGTATTGAGCAGTTGTGCCCTAGGGAAGAGATGCTGGCTATGCACTCTATCTATTCCTCTTAATATCCTGTATACCTCTATCATGTCTCCTCTCATCCTCGTTCTCTCCAGACAGTAAAGCCCTAGCTCCCTTAATCTTTGATCATAATGCATACTCCCTATACCAGGCAGCATCCTGGTAAATCTCCTCTGTACCCTTTCCAATGCTTCCACATCCTTTCTACAGTGAAGCGACCAGAACTGGACACAGTACTCCAAGTGTGGCCTAACCAGAGTTTTAATGAGCTGCATCATTACATCGCGACTCTTAAACTCTATCCCTCGACTTATGAGAGTTAACACTCCTTAAGCTTTCTTAACTACCCTATCTACCTGTGAGGCAACTTTCAGGGATCTGTGGACATGCACCCCCAGATCCCTCTGCTCCTCCACACTACCAAGTATCCTGCCATTTACTTTGTACTCTACCTTGGAGTTTGCCCTTCCAAAGTGTACCACCCCACACTACTCCAGGTTGAACACCATCTGCCACTTCTCAGCCCACTTCTGCATCCTATCAATGTCTCTCTGCAATCTTCGACAATCCTCTACACTATCTACAACACCACCAACCTTTGTGTCGTCTGCAAACCCACCCTTCTACCCTCACATCCAGGTCGTTAATAAAAATCATGAAAAGTAGAGGTCCCAGAACCGATCCTTATGGGACACCCATTCACAACCCTCCAATCCGAATGTACTCCCTCCACCACGACCCTCTGCTTTCTGCAGGCAAGCCAATTCTGAATCCACCTGGCCAAACTTCCCTGGATCCCATGCCTCTGACTTTCTGAATAAGCCTACCGTGTGAAACCTTGTCAAATGCCTTACTAAAATCCATGTAGATCACATCCACTGCACTACCCTCATCTATATGCCTAGTCACCTCCTCAAAGAACTCTAACTGGCTTGTTAGACACGATCTACCCTTCACAAAGCTATGCTGACTGTCCCTGATCAGACCATGATTGCCTAAATGCCCATAGGTCCAATCTCTAAAAATCTTTTCCAACAGCTTTCCCACCACAGACATAAGGCTCATTGGTCTATAATTACCCGGACTACCCCTATTACCTTTTTTGAACAAAGGGACAACACTTGCCTCCTTCCAATCCTCTGGTATCATTCCCTTGGACAATGAGGACATAAAGATCCTAGCCAGAGGCTTAGCAATCTCTTCCCTCACCCCATGGAGCAGCCTGGGGAATATTCTGTCAGGCCCCGGGGACTTATCCATCCTAATGTATTTTAACAACTCCAACACCTCCTCTCCCTCAATATCAACATGCTCCAGAACATCAACCTCACTCATATTGCCCTCACCATCATCAAGTTCCCTCTCATTGGTGAATACCGAAGAGAAGTATTCATTGAGGATCTCGCTCACTTCCACAGCCTCCAGGCACATCTTCCCAACTTTATCTCTAATCCATCCTATCTTCACTCCTGTCATCCTTTTGTTCTTCACATAGTTGAAGAATGCCTTGGGATTTTCCTTTACCCCAGGCACCAAGGCCTTCTCATGCCCCCTTCTTACTCTCCTCAGCCCCTTCTTAAGCTCCTTTCTTGCTTCCCTATATTCCTCAAGACCCATCTGATCCTTGCTTCCTAAACCTCCTGTATGCTGCCTTCTTCCGTCTGACTAGATTCTCCACCTCACTTGTCACCCACGGTTCCTTCACCCTACCATTCTTTATCTTCCTCAGCGGGACAAGTTTATTCCTAACATCCTGCAAGAGATCCCTGGACATCGACCAGATGTCCATAGTACATTTCCCTGCAAAAACATCATCCCGATTCACACCCGCAAGTTCTAGCCTTATAGCCTCATAATTTGCCCTTCCCCAATTAAAAAGTTTCCTGTCCTCTCTGATTCTATCCTTTTCCATGATAATGCTGAAGGCCAGGGAGCAGTGGTCACTGTCCCCCAGATGCTCACCCACAGAGATCTGTGACCTGTCCCGGTTCATTACCTAGCACTAGATCTGGTATGGCATTCCCCCTAGTTGGCCTGTCAACATACTGTGACAGGAATCCGTCCTGGACACACTTATCAAACTCTGCCCCATCTAAACCATTGGAACTAATCAGCTGCCAATCAATATTAGGAAAGTTAAAGTCACCCATGATAACAACCCTGTTATTTTTGCACCTTTCCAAAATCTGTCTTTCAATCTGCTCCTCAACATCTCTGCTGCTACCAGGGGGCCTATAGAATACCCCCAATAGAGTAACTGCTCCCCTCCTGTTCCTGACTTCTACCCATACTGACTCAAAAGAGGATCCTGCTACATTATCCGCCCTTTCTGTAGCTGTAATAGTATCCCTGACCAGTAATGCCACCCCTCCTCCCCTTTCCCCCCTCTCTATCCCTTTTAAAGCACGGAAATCCAGGAACATTGAGAATCCATTCCTGCCCTGGTGCCAGCCAAGTCTCTGTAATGGCCACCACATCATAATTCTGTTTATGTATCCAAGCTCTCAGTTCACCTTTGTTCCTGATGCTTCTTGCATTGAAGTACACGCACTTTAGCCGTTCTACCTGACTACCTTTACCCCCTTTATTCTGTTTCCCTTTCCTCAAAGCCTCTTTATATGTTAGATCTGACTTTACTCCATGTACTATACTTGCAGTTCTCTCATCCTCCACCTCTCTTTATCCTCCTCCACCTCACTATCTGCTCTAACACTCTGGTTTCCCTCCCCCGCAAATCTAGTATAAACCCCTGGAGCAGCACTAGTAGATTGAGTAGACAGATCTCAAACTACCATATTGCAGTTCCCCTCTCATGGATCAGTATCTTCAGACGTGAAAATATAATCAGAAAATGAAGTGATATAAATTCTTATTCCTACACCAAATGAACAGCTTGCGTTCCAAAAGAACTAAATAATGAAGTAGTCCATTAGGAGAATGCTTCGGTGAAGAACTAGTCAGAAATTTAACAGCAAGTAATACTACAATATGGAAATGAGGGCTCAGCCTCACTGTTAGTGGTCTTCGACATTCATAACAGATATTTGCTGAATTTACATGTTTACAGGATTGATCACTGGAGTGCCAATATTTATTGCTTTTCTCCAATTGACCCAAGGAGATGGCAAAAGAATCCACCAATTTAGTGGTCCTGGTTTTCCATGAGAATGCCAAACTTCCTTCCATAAATAACATTAGTGAAGCAGACACCACTTTATGACATTCAGTGAATTTCATGGTCACCGAAGTCAGATTTTAAATTCTCGATTTCTTTTATAACTTGAATTTAAATTCTCCTGTTGTCATGGTGGAATATGGATTCATGTCATTGGATCAATGATCTGATCTGGATTTACATTGCTTTCTCCATCCATATTTTTTTAAACATTTAAACCCAAACGACTGAAATAAAACAAGACAATTCATATTATAACAATTGGTTTTATGATTCATGCAGCACTAAGTGAGCAACTATGAAATAATAATTGGTGGGGAAGTGCAAAACATTTTTTGGGTAATATTTGGAAAAAATGCATCATTGTTGATCCATTATCTTTATATTGTACAAAGTTTCTTCAGAAACGGTTAATTGCTGTAGAGAATAGAATTCCAAGGACACCTTGTACTCACATTTATATAATTTGCATTGATGTAGTCATCTGTACCCTTTAGAATAACCCGTGTTGCGTCATCTACAAGAAAAGCAATGAGCTTGGTAAATTTGCACAATGGAATAGGTATGTCACATCCGGAGTTTCTCCAGTTAGCAGACGATTTTCCTCCACGCCTCTCTGACGTAGTGGAGAACCGTGGACGAGGCAAGTTACAGCAGTGGTTTGCCATTGCCTTCTGCCGGGTGAATTTTCCAAAGAGATCACCAGCTTGTAACCCAGCATGGATGAAAAGTGTGCAGAGAAGCCGGCTGGATTCGAACTCGGGGCCATTCGTCCTGAAGTCTGGCAGTGATGTCACTACGCCACCAGCCGTATCGCACAAGGAATATTTAGGCCTAATTCAGACAAAGTTTCCAATATCATGATTGCCTTTGAATTACCCAATGTAGATGGGTGGGGTGGTGGTGGGATTCCTTTAATAACAGGTCGGGTGGGGGGGGGGAGATTCACATTATATCAGGTGGAGTGGGGATGGGATACACATTATATCAGGCGCGGTGGGGGTGGGATACATATTATATCAGGTGGGGTGGGGATGGGATTCCAATTATAACAGGTGGGGTGGGGATGGGATTCCAATTATATCAGGTGGGGTGGGGATGGGATTCACATTATATGAGGTGGGTTGGGGGTGGATTCACATTGTATTGGGTGGGGTGGGGATGGGATTCACGTATCGGGTGGGGTGGGGGGGGATTCACATTACATCGGGTGGGGTGCAGGTGGGATCCACATTACATCGGGTGGGACGGGGGTGGGATCCACATTGTATCGGGTGGGGCGGGGATGGATTCACATTATATCAGGTGGGGTGGGGATGGGATTCCAATTATAACAGGTGGGGTGGGGATGGGATTCCAATTATATCAGGTGGGGTGGGGATGGGATTCCCATTATATCAGGTGGGGTGGGGATGGGATTCCCATTATATTTGGTGGGGTGGGGATGGGATTCCCATTATATTTGGTGGGGTGGGGGTGGGATTCACATTATATTAAGACAGGAAACAAAATGAAATCAAGTGGGATAAGATACAAGGAAAATGAGATTGAAGTTGCAAACATTGCTTGTGAATTAACAAATTGGTCAAGTGTGATAAACAGAATGAACTTGCACAATACTGACTATCAGCATGGCTCATTTTGGAAGCAAATCACTGACATAATGGATTTTATTGACCTTCAGTAATCTTCACTCCCACCTCATTCCAAATTGGTGTAATGTCAGATTCTTCAATAAATGCCTGTGCAGTAAATCTCACCACTGCCAATAGAATCTCAGGCTGCACAGGAGCACAAAATACTGTGTGACTGAACTGCATTTCCACCTACGAATGGATGACATTTGAAGTTGGATGGAGAAATGTGTCAGGGAGAGGCAAAGTAAAGCTAGTTGTAGAATTGCAGTCTTGCCCATATTGGAAACGTAATGTCGACCCCAATATATAGAAAAGATTTCAAGAAATGGATAGGAATACCAGAGCAAGTGAGCAAGCAAACTAGTGAGGTCATAATTAGGTAGATTCAGAAGTCACAATGAACACAGAATGAAATTTTATGATTAAAAATGCAACTTTCATGTTTGTTCATCTTTTAGAATATTCTCAACAAAAACTCTTCCTGCTGACTCAGGATTTAACCATTTATCAACGTGCAGTTTAGTGCAAACTTTCTCTCATCCAATACCAAATGCTCTGCATCATTTTTTAAATTATGTTTGCTAAATTGCTTGATCTAGTAATTCAGTGAAAATATAGCAGGGTAATCTGAAAATGAATTAAACATTTCGGGCCAATTCCTGATGAAGGCAAAATACCAGCATGACCAGCCAACAGAATAACACTCTTTCTCACTGGTAAAATGTAATAAGTGGTGTGCTGCAGAGATCAATGTTGGGACCTCGTATCATAGGATAACTTGGATGAAGGCACAGTGGTTAATAAATCTGATGGAAAGTACAAAGAGAATGGGAATATAAAGGGATATAGATAAAGTGAAGAGGCAAATATATCTAAGGAATGCAGTTCAGTCACTCTTAGAAAGTAGAATCTTCTACCAGTTGAGGGTACCAATGCATTCAAGGGACAGCTTAGAGGTGACAGGAAGAGACTTCTTTGGAAGATAAACACTGGCACATACCAGTTAAACTGAAAGATCATTTTAAGCGCCAGAAATTCCATTATTATAGAAAAATAAGAGGCAATCCCATTTGCTCTAAGAAATGACTTGTAATGCAACTTTGGATGAAGTACTGAAAAAAATCTTGCTGAAACATAACAAAATAGTACCTTATCTGTAAGGTGATATGTCACTGGAACAAACATTTCTGAGAAATTTCTAATTTAAATACTTGTTCTAAGAATGATTTTACTTTGTTTAAGCTTTCCTTCCATTAGTGCTGTGTTCAGCAAGTTTTTATGAGATTTGTTGATGTGTTGCAGAACACATCAGCAAGAATTGGTTGACTGGCAGAAGGCAAACAATGGGAATAAAGGAGGCTTTTCTGGTTGGCTGGGGTGACTAGTGGTGTTCCATGGGTATCAGTGTTGTGTCCACTACTTTTCCTATTATATATTAAGGATGACAAAATTGATGGCTTTGTGACCTAATTTGTGGATGATACAAGGATAGGTGGAGGGGCAGGTAGTCTCGAGGAAGCAAGGAGGCTGCAGACACACTTGGACAGGTTAGGATGATGGGCAGATGGAATGCAGTTTAGGGAAATGTATCATCATGCTCTTTAGTAAAAGGAATAAAGGCAAATACTTTTTCTCAATGGGGGGCACATTCAGAAATCGGAGGTACAAAGAGACTTGGGAGGTCCAGCGAGAGATTACCTCAGGGTTAACTTGAAGGTTGACTCAGTCTACATCTGTGAGCAGTTTAGGGCCCCTTATCTAAGAAAAGATGTGCTGACATTGGAGAGTCCAGAGGAGGTTTACCAGAATGATCACAGGAATGAAAGGGTTAATGTATGAGGAGCATTTAATGCTCTGGGCCTATACTCACTGGAGTTAAGAAGAATGGACTGAAAAGCTTGAGCATATAGACATTAAGAAAGAGAATGCGCTGGAGCTTTTGGAAAGCATCAAGTTGGATATGTCACCAGGACTGGATGAGATGTACCCCAGGCAACTGTGGGAGATGTGGGAGATGAGGGAGGAGATTGCTGATCCTCTGGCAATGATCTTTGCATCATCAATGGGGACGGGAGAGGATCCAAAGGATGGGATGGTTGCAGATATTGCTCCCTTATTCAAGAAAGGGCATAGAGATAGCCCAGGAAATTATAGACCAGTGAGTCTTATTTCAGTGGTTGATAAATTGATGGAGAAGATCCTGACAGGCAGGATTTATGAATATTTAGAGAGGCATAATATGATTAGGAATAGTCAGCATGGCTTTGTCAAAGGCAGGTCTTGCCTTACGAGCCTGATTGTGTTTTTTTTTAAGGAGGTGAGTAAACACATTGATGAGGGTAGAGTAGTAGATGTAGTGTATATGGATCAGCAAGGCATTTGATAAGGTACCCCATGCAAGGCTTATTGAGAAAGTAAGGAGGTATGGGATCCAAGGAGAACTTGCTTTGTGGATCCAGAATTGTCTTGCCCACAGAAGGCAAAGAGTGGTTGTAGATGGGCCATAATCTGCTTGGAGGTCGGTGACCAGTGGTGTGCCTCAAGGATCTGTTCTGGGACCCCTTCTCTTCGTGATTTTTATAAATGACCTGGATGAGGAAGTGGAGGGATGGGTTAGTAAATTTGCTGATGACACAAAGGTTGGGGGTGTTGGGGATAGTGTGGAGGTCTGTCATAGGTTACAACGGGACATTGATAGGATGCAAAACTGGGCTGAGAAGTGGCAGATGGAGTTCAATGCAGATAAGTGTGAGGTAGTTCATTTTGGTAGGTCAAATAGGATGACAGAATATAGTATTAATGGTAATACTCTTGGCAGTGGAGGATCAGAGGGATCTTGGGGTCCAAGTCCATAGGACACTCAAAGCTGCCGTGCAGGTCGACTCTGTGGTTAAGAAGGCATATGGTGCATTGGCCTTCATCAACTGTGGGATTGAGTTTAAGAGCCAAGAGGTAATGTTGCAACTTTATAGGACCCTGGTCAGACCCCAGTCAGACCCCACTTGGGGTACTATGCTCAGTTCTGGTAACCTCACTACAGGAAGGAAATGGAAACTATAGAAAGGATGCAGAGGAGATTAACAAGGATGTTGCCTGGATTGGGGAGCATGCCTTATGAGAATAGGCTGAGTGAACTCGGCCTTTCCTCCTTGGAGCGATGGAGGATGAGAGGTGACCTGATAGAGGTGTCTAAGATGATGAGAGGCATTGATCATGTGGATAGTCAGAGGCTTTTTCCCCTAGAACTGAAATGGCCAACACAAGAGGACACAGTTTTAAGGTGTTTGGAAGTAGGTACAGAGGAGATGTCAGGGACAA
This sequence comes from Mobula hypostoma, assembly GCF_963921235.1. Classification (NCBI taxonomy): domain Eukaryota; kingdom Metazoa; phylum Chordata; class Chondrichthyes; order Myliobatiformes; family Myliobatidae; genus Mobula; species Mobula hypostoma. The sequence goes on along the minus strand of NC_086101.1, from coordinate 72,958,286 downwards.
GTTGTTGTTGTTGGTGTTTTGTTTGTTTGTTTTATTTTAAACACAGACGGTGGTGAGTGTGTGGAATGGGCTGCCGGCGACAGTGGTGGATGTGGATTCGATAAGGTCTTTTAAGAGACTCCTGGATAGGTACATGGAGCTTAGAAAAATAGAGGGCTATGGGTAACTGTATGTAATTTCTGAAATAAGTACATGCTCAGCACAACATCACGAGCCGAAGGGCCTGTATTGTGCTGTATGTGCTGTAGGTTTTCTATGTTTCTATTTGGGGGGGGGGGGGAAGAGTCTCATTGAAATCTATCAAGCTTTGAAAGACATATATAGAGTGGATGCGGAGAGGATGTTTCCTGTGGTAGGGGAGTCTATAAACAGAGGCCAGAGGGCACAGTTTCACAGCTTCAGAGTAGAAGGGCATCCCTTTAGAACAGAAACGAGAAGGAATTTCTTCAGCCAAAAGGCGACAAATCTGTCAGATGTCTGTGGAGGCAAAGTCATTCGATATATCAATCTATTTAAAACAGTTTGATAGGTTGTTGATTAGTCAGGGTGTCAAAGGTTATGGGGAGAAGGCAGGAGAGTGGGGTTGAGAGAGAAAATAAATCAGCCACTGTCAAATGGTAACAGATGTGAAAGGCTGAATGACCTGATTCTGCTCCTATGTCTTATTACAGATGCCCATTCTCTTCCTTAAAGATGATCAGATTAAAAACAACTGTTCATGATGAAGAATAAAACACTTCTCTGTTGCGAGATCTTGTTCATTCTAAGTTCCTTGCATGGAGCATTACCACATTGCCATAACATTAAAAACTTTTACTTACAAGGTGAGATGTCTCTGTATCTGTTTTTGGAAATATTGTGAGGTAACTTGGCACATGCCATCGTCATACCAGGCTTTTTTCTATACAGTTGCTAAGAAAAAAAAAGTTTTATCTTCAAAGATGATATAGAAATATAACACACTAGACAAAAACAATCAAAATAAACCTATGCAACGCTTACTATTCCAGTCCAGTCATAGTTTTATTGACAATGCATACAAGGAACTATTTGCACTTTAAATCGTCAGAGATTTGCTAAATATTTCAGTGAATTCAACTGGACGTTCAGCATTTGAAGTCATTAGCTCAACTTATCCGATTCCCCAGTACCATTAGCCAGAAATTGCTTTTAAATCCTGACTAGGGTTTGCTTTGCTTCTTGATCCTTTTCCAAACTACACAAGCGTTGCATTTCCTGAGATGATAACTAAGTTGGATATTACTTCCTTTGTTGTCTGGTTAGACAGATAGTAAAGATGCCAGAGCACTTGGAAATTGTTGTACATTATGCAATCAACTTCTTATAGATAAATAGCTTCTTATAGGCGGCATAGTAGTGTAGTAGTTAGCACAACACTTTACAGTACAGGTGACGTGGATTCAATTTCTGCCACTGTCTGTAAGGAGTATGTATGTTCTCCCTGTGACTGTGGGGTTTTCTCCAGATGGCCCGGTTTCCTCCCAGATTCTGAAGATGTGCCAGTTGGTAGGTTAATTGATCGTTGTGAATTGTCCTGTGATTAGGCTAGGATTAAATCGGTTGTCAGGTGGTGTGGATTGAAGGGCCTAGTCTGTGCTGTATCTCAATAAAACAAACAAAAAATCAACATGTAGAGTGTGTACCATTACACCAGATGCAAATATCCTTTACTTCCAAAATCGTTGGACGTTGGTGGTTGGGGGGGTGGGGTGTTGGGTGGAGTTGCTTACCCAATGACTGAAGGATTATGAAAGAGCACTCAATTACTTGGTTAACTAGCACGAACAGTTCAAATGACTTCCTATTACTCTTCAATTAGCAATCACCATACCTTGTAACATTTTTAGAGATTGCTGTGTTATGTGTACATGTGCTAGAGTACTTCTATAAGTTCAAACAGATCTATTTAAATAAATTGAATACACTTTCATATTGAAAAGGTTCTTACATCAAACTGCGCAAGAATCATTCCAGTCTCCAGACTATCCCGTAAATGTATCATCGACTCTCTTAAGGCATCATCATCCTGGTGTGTTACATCCAAAAGTGACTTCTCTGGAATATACTGAAAATCGGGTTCACTTTCTGCCTTCTCTTCCACAACATCATAAACAGCTGAAAAGATAAATTTCTCACCATCACTGAATGTACTTGTGCATATGACAAAAACTCAACTTGACTGGACTAATATACTATTTGGGGAAATAATAGTTCAGAAGGCTCAGTCGTACAAGCTAAATATTCAAATCTGTTGAGCATGAACAAGAGCTTCAATTTGCAACTAACAAAGCTTCAATTTTGAAGATCCAAACTTACCATTTGGCCGAACGAGTAATAAAAGTTCTTCAGAGTGTATCTCACAGCTTGCTTTGATGAAAGCAACAACCTGATCATGAGTGTATTCTGATATATCCCTGCCATTGATCAGTACAACCTGATCACCCTCATTCAGCCGTGGAACACAAGTGTCAGCCTACATATCAAGACAAAACAAGATAATAGAAACATTCATAGCTATTTGAATGGGCTGCACAGTTAGTGCAATGCTTTACACCATCAGTGATCCAGGTTCAATTCCTGCCACTACTTATTAAGAAGTTTGCACGTTCTCCCCACGACTGCATGAGTTTCCTCTAGGTGTTCTGGTTTCCTCCCACACTCCAATTTATGGGTTAGTTATGTTGACGCTGGAAGTGCGGTGACACTTGCAGGCTGCCTCCAGCACCTCCTTGGATCCAGATAAACACGTAACAAATAAAACTAACCTTTTTAATCTTTGTTTAGGGCAGTTAAAATTGCTATATTTGCTAGAATCTGAAAAGTTCTATGCATGTCCAGGAAAATAACTTATTATTTTCTTTATCTTTCAGAGATTAAGTGGAAATTTAATTTAACATTTTCTTAGTTAGTGCTGGACAACAAGTCTCATCTGAATATTGCAGCGTGATAGCGTAAATAAAACAGAGCTTCCTTAAAATGTTACAAAATTTGTTTCTTAACCCGCCAAAAGTCAGATTCTCAAGGATTGAATTTGACATTCCATGAAAAATACTAAATTAATGCTTTAATCTCATTTTTGGCACATGGACACTGTTGGCAATTCTGGCATTTATTGTCAATCTTCAATTATTGCTAAGCAAAAGAGACAGCCATCATATACAACCAGGAATTGTACACAGACTCAAAAGAGGCAAATAGATTTCCATCCTTGAATGACAAAGGTGGTGAGTTTTTATGATAATAGATTCACCGGTATAAATCTTGATAGCTTTTTATTCCAGATTTTCAGTTAAATTGAATAATCCCACTTCGAAGGCAGGAATCAAACATGCTTTGAGATCAGAGGGCCAGGCCTCTGAATGCTGATGTAACTGAGTCACATAACCAAATATTATTTCAGATAAATCTTTATACACAGTTACTTACTGGTGTTCCAGGAGCCACTCTTGATACAATGACTGGCATTTTCTGATCAATGCCTCCCTATTAAAAAAAGGAATACCAAATATGAATGAAAACTGAATTTTCATCATGAGCAGCTTCGCACAGTGAGACAGCACGTAATGCCAACAACCAATTAAAACACAAAGTAAACCAAATCTCTATAAAGCTCTACAAAGATCCCACATTCCAATAAACTATTGACCTATAACTATGCTGGACATTGTTAATTTATGCCGCAAAACAAAAGATATCACAGAGAAAGCCAGTTTTGGATATGTACGAGAGTATAAGACATAGGAGCGGAATTAAGCCATTTGGCACAATGAATCTGCTCTCCCATTCCATCATGGCTGATTTATTATCCCTTCAGTCCCATTCCCCCCATAACCTTTGACACTTACTGAGAACCTATCGACTACCAAATTAAATATGACTTGGCCTCCATAGCCGCCTGTGCAATGAATTGCACGAATTCTCCACCCTCTGCTCTTAAAACTCCCACAATATAGGAAACATCCTTAAGACCTTAACGTATAGGAGTAGAATTAGGCCATTCAGCCCATTGAGTCTGCTCTGTCATTCCATTATGGCTTATCCTGAATGCCACTCAAGCCCACACACCTGCCTTCTCGCCATATCCTTTGATGCCCTGACTGATCAGGAAGTCATCAACTTCTGCCTTAAATATACACACGGACTTGGCCTTCACTGCAGTCTGTGCAGAACATTCAACAGATTCACTACTCTCTGGCTAAAACAAATTCTCCTTACCTCTATTCTAAAGGATCGCCCTTCAATTTTGAGGCTGTGCCCTTTGGTTCTGGATACCCCCCACCATACGAAACATCCTCTCCACATCCACCCTATCTAGTCCTTTTAACATTCGGTAAGTTTCAATGAGATCCCCCCCACATTCTTCTAAATTCCCAGGACCAAAGCTGCCAAACGCTCCTCAAAACTGTTGACAATACTCCAAGTGCGGCCTGACTAGTGTCTTATAAAAGCTCAGCATTATCTCCTTGTTTTTATATTCTATTCACCTTGAAATAAATGTCAACATTGCATTTGCCTTCTTTACCACAGACTCAACCTGCAAATTAACCTTCTGAGAGTCTTGCACGAAGTCTCCCAAGTCCCTCTGCACCTCTGATATTTGAACCTTCTCCCCACTTAGATAATAGTCTTCACTATTGTTCCTTTTACCAAAATGCATTATCATACTTTTCCCAATACTGTATTCCATCTGCTCCTTTTTTGTCCATTCTTCCAATTTATCCAAGTCTTGCTACAATTGCATTGCTTCTTCAGCACTAACTACCCCTCCACCCATCTTCTTATCATCTGCAAACTTTGCCACAAAACTATCAATTCCTTATCCAAATCATTGATAAACAATGCAAAAAGTAGCAGTCCCAATACAGAGACCTGAGGAACACCACTAGTCACTGGCAGCCAACCCCTTTTATTCCCACTCACTGCCTCCTGCCTGTCAGCCATTCTACCATCCATGCCAGTATCTTTCCTGTAACACCATTGGATTTTATCTTGTTTAAGCAGACACATGTGGAATCTTATCAAATCGCCTTCTGAAAATCCAAGTAAATAACATCAACTGCCTCTCCTTCGTCCAATCTGCTTGTTATTTCCTTGCGGAACTCTAACAGATTTGTCAGGCTAGATTTCCCTTTACAGAAACCATGCTGACTTTGACTTACTTTATCATTAGTCTCCAAGAGCCTTGAAACCTCATCTTTAATACTAGACTCCAACACTTTCCCAACTACTGATGTTGGCTAACTGGCCTATAATTTCCTTTCTTTTGGCTTCCTCCCTTCTTAAAGAGTGGAGTGACATTTGCAATCTTCCAAGTGATTCTTGAAAGATCATGGTTGTTACGAATTCGTAACGTACCAGCAGCAAGAGATGACAAATTGAGTCCGGTTTTAATATTAAAACCCCTATATTTATTTACATCTACTCAAAAATATAGAAAATTAAATAAACTACTTTCTTAAACAGAAGTTAACAGTGTTATGTGTCTATAGCTCCCTTACAGTCAAACTTAGAACCCGTTCTTAAACACAGTCTTAAAGCGGCAGTTCAGAGAGTCCCAGTAATTCACAAAATTGCTGAGAGGGGAGACTTGTGGATTCACAGTGCAGCGACGACGTGATCACAATGAATTTCAAAGATTCCACGGCTAGTGAACGAAGAAACGGTTTCTGAAGATCCCAGCCGAGGAATACTGTTCCGAAGTCTAGGAAGAGCAATTTCACAAAGTGACTGTCACGAAATCCTGGATCTTACGAAGGACAGACACGTCTCCACAATGCACAGTGTGCCGCTGATCAACCCAATCCTTTAGGTATGGGTAAGCATTAGACTTTACCCTTACCAATCGTGAGCTATTCCTGGAGAGCTGGAAGCCTGCAATCCTCACTCTCTCTCTCTTTCCTTCAACTCCTCCTCAGCACTATGCCCACATTTCTTTTACACCACCAGCATACGTCATAAGGTAATGCTCACAGAAACAAAACTGTGGACTCCCAGGAAAACGAAACTGTGGACACGTAACATGGCCTTTATCATCCATTATCTCTTCAGCAACCTCTCTCAGGACTCTGAGATCTCGCCCACCTGGTCTAGGTGACTTATCCACCTTAAGACCTTTGAGTTTGTCTAGAACTTTTTCCTTTGTAATTGCAATAGCACTCACTCCTCCCTGACACTCATGGACCTCTGGCACACTGCTAGTGTCTTCCACAGTGAAAACAGATCCAAAGTATCCATTAAGTTCATCTGCCATTTCTTTGTCCTCCATTACTATCTCACCAGCATCATTTTCCAGTGGTCCAATATTAATGTTCACCTCCCTTTTACTCTTTATACAACTGAAAAAGCTTTTGGTATCCTGCTTTATATTATTGGCTTCTCTGCCCTCATATTTCATCTTTTTCCTATTATAGCTTTTTTCAAAGTTGCCTTTTGTTGGATTTTAAAAGCTTCCCAATCATCCAACATCCCATTCACTTTTGCTACCTTATAAGCCCTTACCCTGGCTTTTATGCAGACAGCCATGGTTGCCTACCCCTACCATTTGAGAACTTCTTCCTCTTTGGAATTACCTATCCTGCAACTTGTGAACTTTTCCCAGAAACTTCAGCCAGCTCTGCTCTGCACATCCTCTCCATATCCACTCTGTCTTGGGCCTTACAATACTCTATAGGGCTCAATGAGATCCCACTCACTCTTTAAAACTCCAGAGTGCCAAACGAACCTCATATGTTAAGCCTTTCATTTCTAGGACTATTTTCGTGAACCTCCGCTGGATCCTCTCCAATGCCAGCACACCCTTTGTTAGATAAAGGGCCCAAAACTACTTACAATACTCCAAGTGAGGCCTTATAAAGCCCCAACATTACATTCTTGCTTTTATTATCCTAGTGCCCTCAAAATGAATGCAAATATTGCACTTGCCTTCCTCTCTATCGACTCAACCTGCAAGTTAACCTTTAGGGAATCCTGCATGAGGATTCTCAAGTCCCTTTGCACCTCTGATTTCTGAATTTTCTCTCCATTTAGAAAATAGTCTACGCTATTCAGCCGAAGTCCACATGTCTTCATCCCCTGGACCAACCTACCATATGGGACCATGTCAAATTCCCCACCACCAATTTGCAAATCACTGGCTGGTGATCACCTTGCTTGTCTCTGCTGCGCTCCTTGAATAAAATAGTCAACACTTGCAATCCTTGGTAATCTAGTATCTAACACACAGTGAACAAAGATGCAAAAATGTTCATTGAGGCCCAAGCAATCTGGTTAATGCTTCCCTGCATGCACCTTCCTTTTTAAATAAACTTCCAACAGGATCAAAGATATTTACCAGAGTTTGCTAATCAGTTTAAACTGCCATTCAACCAAATGGCCTTTTCAGTAATATTTTTTCTTGTGCATGCTGAACAGATTTGCAAAAATTCCTGTTTTTTCTACAGGAAAATTATTTAAAAATAAGTGAGGCATATTGCTTGTTAATACAACGTGTCTTACCTTAACATTGAAACCAAATCTCCCGTTCTCATCTGCTTTCATTCTTATTAGAACTAGATTGTCATGAGGAACAATACCGTTCGGCTGTAGAAAAGAAGGCAAAGGCAAAATGTTACAAGATTACGAAATAATGGCAGAACATCCATCTTTAGAGATAAGTTAAGGACAAATTCAGGCCTAAACTCGATTGAGGAGGGTTATTGAAAATCTGGTTGAATAGTGCCATTGCACTCAATGCCAACAAAACCAAAACAACGATTATAAATAACATGGAGAGGTCAATGAGCTAGAACAAATGAGAGAATCCGGGTGGAGAGGGTCAGTAACCTTAAATTCCTTGGTGTTATTATTTCTGAGGATCTGTCCTGGGACCAGTACGTAAACGCCATCACAAAGAATTGGAGGCAGTGCCTTTACTTTCTTCGAAGTTTGCACAGATTTGGCATCTCATCTTTGACAAACTTCTAAAGGTGCAAAGTGGAGGGTATGCTGACAGATTGCATCACAGTCTGGTATGAAAACACCAATGCCCAAGAATGCAATGTCCTACAGAAAGTAGTGGATGCTGTCCAATCCATCATAGGGAAAACCCTTCCCCATCATTTAGCACATTTACAAAGAGCACAGCCACAAGAAAGTAGTATCCATCAAGGACCCCATAACCCAAGCCATGCTGTCTTCTAACTGCTGCCATTGGGAAGGCGGTACAAGAGCCTTAGGTCCCACACCACCAGACTCAGTAACAGCCATTACCCCTCAACCATCAGGCTCCTGAACCAGCGTGGATAACCTCAATCACCTCAACTCTGAACTGATTCCACAACCCATGAACTCACTTTGAAGTACTCTACAACTCATTTTTCTCAGTATTATTTATTTAGTATCTTTTTTTTGTATCTGCAGTTTCGCACAATGGCAAACAAGTCTTCATGTGTAGTTTTTCCATTGATTCTATGCTCTGTGAATGCCTGCAAAAAAGTGTACCTGGGTGTGGTATATGGTGATATATACGTACTTTGATAATAAATTGACTTTGAACTAAAGTACAATTTAAGACTCAGGATCCTTTATCTCCTTCAGTAAAATAGAATGAAGGGAATGCTCTTGTTCAGTTGAGTCACAGAATCAGAGCCATATAGTATAGAGGTAGACCCCTCAGCCAAACTTGCCCATTGCAGACATTTGGCCTATATCCTTCAAAACTTTCTTATCCGTGTACATATACAGACGTGTTTTTAAAAATACAGGCACAAAGATAATTTTTATCATTTTCCTTTTGATTTTGGTTTAGTTTGCTGATTTCTGTGGTAAACTCGACTATAGCCATTTATTCAATTTTTAAACAAAAAGTCAGATAACATCAATAAATAGAACACATATTTATGTGTATACAGTTTTGCAAAGGGCAACTATTTGTAATTTCAGTTAACTATTCTATACCAGGACGCTGACCGATTTGGTGCCTTAAGTGAAAACAAAAGAAATAGCATGATATATTTTAGATCAAATATTATTTAATAGCATTTAGAACATCCGAAAGAGAACAATGGGATTATGGCACATGGCTATTTTCAGTTCTACACAACAGCATTTTGAAGTGTCCTTGATGTACTAGAACATAGCATGCACGTTGGCTAACTGTACCAAAATTTTAAAAGAACCTAGGGTACTTTGCATGCTTGTTATTTTCTTTCCATTTATCATCCCTTTATATCACTGAACACAGCATTTAATCCACAGAAAATGTTTATATTAAAACTAGCAGGTCCGTTTCCACTGGTTTGTGTGGTTAAATCGGATACATTCTTACCAGAATTTTCATTCTGGTATGCACAATGACCTTAACTAAGTCAGTACATGCTATAATCGAGGTTGTTTGAAGATTTATATCATTTCCTACCATCAGAAACTGAATTAATCCTGTGAATTATGACAGTCTTAAATTCACATGCACGATGCCAAATGCAATCTTCCATAAAATATAAAAACAAAATACAAGGTCAATTTTAATATAGATGTGCAATAACAGCACGAAATACTACAGAAACAAGTTTTTAGTTTAATCACTCAAATATAATAAACATCTTTTGTGATCGGGTTTAAATCCATTATTTTAAAATAAGATGAAGTCAAAGCAGGAAAAGGCCTTTTTAGCTGCTTGTTGTTTGTATTGTTAAGTGAAATCATCAATCATATTTTATGTAACACTTCCTTCCTGTACTAATTCCATTTCCTTAATTCTTTTAATATCTAGGAATCCATTGATCTCTCCCTGGCGTATATACTCAGTGACCAACTCTCTATAGGTCTGCTTGGAAAAAGATTGGATTAAACATTGGCTTTATCCAAGTTAGACACTGGCTTCGTGGAAGGAGCCAGAGAGTGGTAGTAGATGGTTGCCACTCTGATTAGAGGCCTGTGACTAGTGGTATGCCACAGGAATCAGTGCTGGGTCCATTATTATTTGACATCTATATCAATGATCTGGGTGATAATGTGGTTAACTGGATCAGCAAATTTGCAGATGACACCAAGACTGGGGGTGCAGTGGATAGTGAGGAAGGCTATCATGGCTTGCAGCTGGATCCGGACCAGCTGGAAAAATGGGCTGAAAAATGGCAGACGGAACTTAATACAGACAAGTCTGAGGTTCTGCACTTCAGTAGGACCAACCAGGGCAGATCTTACACAGTAAGCAGTAGTGCACTGAGGAGTGTGGTAGAACAGAGGAAGCTGGGAGTATAGATCCATAATTCCTTAAAAGTAGCATCACAGGTAGATAGGGTCATAAAGAAAGCTCTTGGCACAATGGCATTCATAAATCAAAGTACTGAGTACAGGAGTTGGATGTTGTTATGTTGAAGTTGTACAAGACATTGGTGAGGCCTAATTTGGAGTATTGTGTGCAATTTTGGTCACCTACCTACAGGAAAGATGTAAATAAGATTGAAGGAGTGCAGAGAAAAAAATAACAAGCATGTTACCAGGACTTGAGGACCAGAGTTACAGGGAAAGGTTGAATGGGTTAGGAGTTTATTCCCTAGAATGGAGAAGATTGGGGGGGAAGATTTGATAGAGGTATACAAAATTATGAAGAGTATAGATGGGGTAAACGCAAGCAGGCTTTTTCCACTGAGGTTCGGCAAGACTACAACTAGAGGTTGCGGGTTAAGAGTGAAAGATGAGAAGGTTAAGGGGAACACAAGGGAGAACCTTTTTCACTCAAGAGGACGGTGAGTGTGGAATGAGTTGCCTGCAGAAATGGTGTATGTAGGCTCGTTTTCAACACTTCATACCAGCCGAAAGAAATGATCCCTGCATCGATCCTGTTCAAACCACATAAAAACTTTGTACCTTTGTATGTTGTCACCGTTTATTTTTATAAACTCTAGTGTATTGACCCTACTTGTTCTCTTCACATAGGGTCTATGTCCCATCTCTAGGAATCAAATGAACGTACATGGTTGCATTCCCTCTATTGCAAGCATTATTTATCTATTTTGATAGCTTGCAGAGTAAACTCTCTGGACCTTCGAGCCACATCGACCAGTAATCCCATTTAATCCGAGTTTAATCATGGGGCAATTTACACTGACCAATTAACCTACCAATTGGTATGACTATGGAGCAACCAGAGGAGACCCACATAGTCATGGGAAAAACGTACAAACTCCTTAAAGGCAGTAACGGAAATTCAACCGGGACGCCAGTACTATAAGGCGTTGTACAGGTTTCCCCCGCCATCCGAAGGTACAGCGGTCCTATGAAACGGTTTGTAAGCCGAAATGTCGTAAAGTGAAGAAGCAATTACCATTTATATGGGAAAATTTTGTGAGCATTCGCAGACCCAAAAATAACCTACCAAATCATGCCAAATAACACATAAAACCTAAAATAACAGTAACATATAGTAAAAGCAGGGATGATATGATAAATACAAAGCCTATATAAAGTAGAAATACTTTTCTACAATCATTACTGCAGTGTTCTCTATAGCGAAAATCTCACGCAAGCGCCATCGGCAGAAAATCTCACGCAAGTGCTGTTGGCAAAAGCACGGCGCAAGTGCTCTCCAGTAACCTTTAAGCTATGAAGCTACCAAATCATACCAAATAACATGTAAAAATACACAGCCAATATAAAGTAGAAATAATGTATGTACAGTGTAGTATCACTTACCGGAATTGGGAAAGCGCGGAGCACACTGATAGTGGTGTGTTAGACTGAGTCATCGCAGGTTGGGGTGGTGCAGTGGCCCCCACCCTCCGGGCCGCCGACCTGATACATTGCCGCGAAGCACACAGGGGTCCAGCGGTCGCTGGGAGGCACACAGCACACCTTTAAGAAAAAAGCCGAAGTAAGCATGCTAATTAATTAGGTGCCACCCGGCACGTAATTGTCGGCCCAGATCAGTGCCGATTTCCGATTGCGTTGTCTCTGATCTGGGCCGACAATTATGCGCCGGGCGGCACCTAATTAATTAGCATGTTTATTTCGGCTTTTTTCTTAAAGATGTGCTGTATGCCTCCCGGCTACCGCTGCATTCTCCGCGAATCGGTATCTGTCTGTGGCCTGGGTGTTGGGGTGGTGGGACACTGGGGTGTCATCTCGTCGACTGTTTCCATTAGAGCAGGCAGCTCATCTTCTCCTATGACTGCCCACCTCAACGTTGAAGGTCGAGGTTCGTCGTCTGCTGTGGCTGATGTGGAAGGCTTGCTTGACTGCCGAGCCTCATGCATTTTTCTATCATACAGTTCTTTGTAAGGACTCAAAGCATCTTGCAAATATCCCCTAAACTTACGTACCCTTTCAACATTAAAGTCATACTTTATCACTGCAACGAAAGTCTCACACAGTTGCTTCACGTTCAGTTCGCTACTGCATTCGGTTTCGATTGTTATCCTTTCTTCTTCCAATTGCATCAGCTCTTCATCTATCAGTCCTTGGTCATGGGATGCCAAAACCTCTTCAACATCATGTTCGCCAGCTTCCACAAGCCAAACTCAGTTTGTCCTTGCTTCGTTCGCCATGATCGAAATGCTTAATTATGTCTAGTTTTCCACTAAGTGTAACACCCTTACGAGCTCTTTTAGGCTTTTCTGATACCATAGAACTCATCTTGCAAATGGCTGCTCACAGGCACGTGTTTAAGCAATACTGGCGAGAATGCCGTTCCGAATCCAGGGGGAGAGCGGCTGCTTGGGGCGCACGCTGCTTTTTTTTTCGTAACAGAGAGGTTTCGTAAAGCAAACGTTCAAAAAGCAGGGGACACCTGTACTAACCACTACGCTACTTTGCGCCCCCCACCCCACCCCCCCACCAGCACGGTAGTATATCTAAGAAAATCTTCCTTAGGTAGCGGACAATACTATCTCAGGTTCTGTCTACCCAGGGTTCTCAAACTTCTGATCTTCCAAGGGCCAATATACCTTTAATCTTCCCAACAACTTGTGTTATGTACCTAACATCATCCATGTTCATGAATCACAATGGACCATTCGCTCAGGAACTAGTTACTACATCCTATTAAACTTATTCCGTCATTCCTTTTCAATCATTCCAGACATGAATCATTCTTTTAAGGGAACAAGAGATGCAATCGCATGACTGACATCACTAATTAGTGGCAAGGACACTAAGGACCGAATTTCTGGGAAATCGTAGATGTGCAAAAGCCACACAGTAATAACAGAGCATGTGAATTATCTGAGAAAATACTAGAAAAGCAAGAAGTGAAACAAAGTATAACCTCATGGCAAAACATTTGTGGCTCACAATGAAGTTGGTTTTACTGGTTTTAGTTCTGCAAAATGAACCAGGCCAAGTGAAGAAACATGTAGGAAAAATAAAGGACAATATAATGTTTAGAAGAGCTATGAGAAATATGTGGACTACTCCAAGATGAAAATAGTCAATTGGAGAAGGGACAATTACAGTGGGATGAGAACAATTTTAACTTGGGTAATCTGGAATTGAAGTTGATAGGAAGAACTATCATTAATGGAAGACTTTTTAAGGTGTTGTTTTGGCTACAAACTACTTACCATCTCATGAGGGTGAAGATAGAGAAATTAAAGCCTAAAAAGAGAAAAATCAAATTGAGGAAACGTGTTGAGAGTGAGAAAGCGAGGACCAGGCCAATTTCAGAAAATTCAAAGGGAAAGTAAAAATATGAGATGGAGGGAGCATGTGAAAATATTGGCAACAAAATTAAAATGAATTCCAAAAGTATTCCGGAGATTTACAAACTATAAAAGGGTATTAACAGAAGGTAGAGCAAATTGGAGAAGATAATCTACAACAACACACACAAAAAATGCTGGTGAACACAGCAGGCCAGGCAGTCCTGACGAAGAGTCTCGGCCCAAAACGTCAACTGTACCTCTTCCTATAGATGCTGCCTGGCCTGCTGTGTTCACCAGCATTTTTTGTGTGTGTTGCTTGAAATTCCAGCATCTGCAGATTTCCTCGTGTCTGCGAAGATAATCTACACATGGAATTTGACAGCATGCCTAGGTACTAGAAGAGTATTGCACATCAGTCTTTACAACAGAAAAATGCTGCTGCTGCCACAGACTCAGCAGAGGCAAGTGTTGTGGCAAAGTGGCAAATGAAATACAGTGTTGGAAAGTGCACGGTCATGTAATTTGGTAGTAGAAATAAATGTGCAGACTATTTTCTAAATGGAGAGAAAATCCAAAAATCTGAGATGCAAAGGAGCTTCGAGGTCCTTGTGCGTAACACCCTGAAGGTTAACTTGTAGGCTGTCGGTGGTGAGGAAGGGAAATGCAAAGTTAGCATTCATTTCAAGAGGTCTAGAATACAAGAGCAGGCATGCGATGCCTCCTGAATATCAGGTGAGACCCGAAGAAGATTGGGAGACCACTTCGCTGAGCATCGCCTGTCTGCCAGAAAAAGCGGAATCTCCCGGTGGCCACCCATTCCAATTTCATTATGTCTATTCACGGCCTTCCCCACTGTTGTGATGAGGCCATACTTAGGCTACATCCACACTAGACCGGATAAATCTGTAACCAATGCCTTTTCTCTTCTTTTTGACCCTCTGCCCACACTGAAACGGCATTTTCCTCCCTTGAAAACGGAGCTTTTCTAAAACACACTCCAGAGTGTTTAAATCTGAAAACGCTGGTTGGCCGTTGTAGTGTGCACGGGGTAACCGGCTAATTTTAAAAACGCTGTCAAGACGTGCCAGAACAAATTGTAGCGGCGGCACGACATTCCACTGTTTTCTTAAACACAACCTCCACCACCACAACAACAGTATCTGACAATAGATGTGTAACATCCTAATGCAACATTGTATGGAAGTACAAGATAACACTGATGCAGACATGTTTTATACATTTAACAAGGTGCTTTATTAATGTATTGCTTGTGCAAACATTCAATAGATGCAATTGTCACTTTTGCCCAGCAACTCGTTTTATTGCACGTTAAATACAGCAAAATAATACACAAAGACATGGCAAAGGTAAAGCCAAACAAATGAGGTAACAGCAAATTTCACTTTTGCCCAGTAATAAGCCTTTAGTTGTAGCTGTCGTCCCTTTCATCGGTGAAGAGACTATGGCTGTAGGAAATGTTTCTGGACAAACGCGCACCAAGTATACCGTTTCCTCTTTGCTTGTTTTCTGTGCATCCTGCGCATGCCCAGTAGGAGGAGATTCGCCCAAATATCCATTTTAATAAAGATGGAGGTATTTTCAGAAACACTTGGTGTGGACGCCTATCGTTTTTACGTGAAACCGACGTTTCCAAAATGATCCGGTCTAGTGTGGACGTAGCCTATGGGAGACCACTTCGCTGAGCATTGCCTGTCTGGCAGAAAAAGCGGAATCTCCCAGTAGCCACCCATTCCAATTCCATTATGTCTATTCACAGCCTTCCCCACTGTTGTGATGAGGCCACACTTAGGTTGGAGGAACAACATTTTATATTCCAACTAGGTAGCCTCCAACCTGATAGCATGAACATCAATTTCTTGAACTTCTGGGAATTTCCCCCTGCCCCCTCACCATTCCCCATCCCCTTTTCCCTTTCTCACCTTATCTCCTTGCCCACCCTTCACCATCTCTGGTGCTCCTCCCCCTTTTTCTTTCTTCCATGGCCTTCTGTTCTCTTCCATCAGACTTCCCCTTCTCCAGCCCTGTATCATTTTCATCAATCAACTTCCCTGCCCTTTACTTCATCCCTCCCCATTCAAGTTTCACCTTTCACATTATGTTTCTCTCCCCTTCCCCCACCTTTTAAATCTACTCCTCAGATTTTTTTCCTTCGGTCCTGCCAAAGGGCCTCGGCCCGAAACGTCGACTGTACTCATTTCCATAGATGCAGCCTGACCTGTTGAGCTCCTGCAGCATTTCGTATGTGTTGCTTGGATCTCCAACATCTGCAGATTTTCTCTTGTATGAAATACTGAGGCATTATAAGGCACTGGTGAGGCCTCACCTTGAGTATTGTAAACAGCTCTGGGCTCCTTATCTATGAAAAGATGTGCTAGTATTGGAGAGGTTTCAGAGGAGGTTCACAAGGATGATACTGGGAATGTAAGGGTTATCATATGAGGAACGTTTCATGGCTCTGGCTTTGTAATTCACAGGGATTTAGAAAGATGAGGGGAGATCTCATTGAAATCTTTCCAATGTTGAAAGGCCTAGACAGGATAGATGTGGAAAGGATGTTTCCCATGGTGGGGAAGTCTAGGACAAGAGGGTACAGCTTCAGGATAGAGGAGCATCCATTTAAAACAGAGATGTGGAGAAATTTCCTCAACCAGCGGGTAGTGAATTTGTGGAATTTCTTACCACAGGCGGCTGTGGAGGCCATGCTGCTGGGTGTATTTAAGGTGGAGATTGATAAGTTCTTGATTAGCCACAGCATCAAAGGTTATGGGGAGAAGGCCAGGGAGTGGGGTGGTTTGAGAAAGAAATCAGCCCTGATTGAATGGTGGAGCAGACTCAATGGGCCAAATTACTTAATTCTGCTCTCATGTCTTATGGTCTTAAAGAATGGGTACTCAGGATGGAATTTAATATTAAGAAATGCAGTGTGCGATTTTGGCAGGACAATTGAGAAGAGGCAATGTAAATTACACTGCACAATTCTACGTGGGCTAAAGTAACACAGTTCTGGGGATACAAGGCTATAGTACATTGAAAGTGGGAGGTAAAGGCCAACGTAATGGCTGTGGAAAGCACACAGATTCACTAAAATATTTCATGGATTAATGGAAAGACTAGAGAAACTGGCATTATTTTCTTAAAAGGCAAAAGGTGGCTGAGGAGAAATGATAGAATCAAATCATGAAACATACACGAGGAATTCTGCAGATGAACCCATTGGTGGAAGGGTCAAGTTTCAGGGACAAAGAATTCAAGTGATGGTCAAAAATGAAATTAACATGAGAAAAGCATTTTAAAAAGTGGAGAAAGCAGTTTCCCTCTTGACTGTGCAGCCAGATAATTTAGCAGAGGCAAAGTCTGGTAGTAGTGGAGTGTCACGGGGGTTAGTGTTGGGACCACAACTAATCACCTTCCTGGGAGTCCTGGATGAAGAAAGTGAGTGCATTATGGCCATGTTTGTTGGCAATACCTCGATAACTGGAGGGACACAAGAAGCAGGGAGTCTGCAGAAGGACCTGGATACAGGAGAATAGGCATGGATACGGGAAATGGAACATCACATAGGGAACTCATAAATCAGAGGTGCAAAGGGACTTGGGAGTCCTAATCCAGGATGAGTCAGTTATAAAGGCAGCAAATGCAATGTTAGCATTCATTTTGAGAGGACGAGAACAAAATAGCAAAAAGGTACTGCTGAGGCTTTAAACGGTGTTGGTCAAACTACATTTGGAATACTGAGAGCAATTTTGGGCCCTATACCCTAAAGAGGGCCAACAGAAGGCTCACAAGAATCATCCTAGAATAAAATATTTAACAAAATGAGTGCTTTACGTCTCTGGACCTGTACTCAATAAGAATTCAGAAGGATGGCGGGGGGGGGGGTGGATTTTATTGTAACTTGCTGGATAGTAAAATGGTTGGATAGAGTGACAGCAAAGCCTTAGAGTCAAGGTGGGTCTGTCATGATGGGCTGAAAGGCCTAATTCTTCTCCTATATCTCATGATCTAATTCAAGAGAGAGCTAAGTAGGGATCTGTAAGGAAATAAGTTGCATGACTATGGGAGAGGGACAAGAGACTGGAATAAGTTGAATTTCTTTAAGATGGGCCATTGAAATTCTGTGAAATGCAATACCCAAACATTACTTACTGTAGATTTTTCTGATGTTATTGGAACATCCAAGAAGTCGTTGCAGTGGGAGCCCAGTTCCTGCTGGGAAGTGTTTGCCTGGTGAGACAGGATTGAATTTTTCTTTTGTTTCGGTGGCAGTGCAGGAGGCTGTCCTTCTCCAACTGTTTCCTGACAACTAGAGAAGAATGTTCCTCTTTCAGTATACTGCAAATTCAAATAGATACTGCCTTGTTGCCAAAACATCAGTAAATGCATATGAACAAAAGTTTAAGCTGCGGTACAAGGAGGGAAAGACAATAAATGGGGGTGGAGGGAGAGAGAGAAGGGGTTTCTTCATTTCTGACTTTAATCTTAAACACAATGAGCAAAGTTCAAGAAATTGCAGAACAAAACTACAATATTGGAAGCTCTCTTTGCATTGGAATTGACACCACAGGTTAACAACTCTTCTGGCCAAAGATGTAGATTTATCTGCTGCATGTTTCTAGCACTTCCCTTTATTGTTCATTTCATCAGTGGTGGAAAACAAGTAAGCAGAAAACTGAAGATTGAAGACTCTTCAACAAATGGCTTAGTTTAGGATTGGTACAGCCCCAAAGGGCACACCAAGTCTTTACTCTATCCTTATTCTTTCAGTTGGCGGATCCTACGGTTGGTAAATCCAAAGAATGTCTCTGGTGCTGTTGTGAATTTCGTAGATGGGCCACATCAATATTTCTTCCATGGAAAAGGTTACCTGTCACATTATTAACAGCTGAAAGTTTTAAGATTAATAACTTTAAAACAGCAGAGTTCTTGGTTTTCAGCAGAATTTTGAAGGGATTGAAAGAATATTACTTTGCTATGATAAAGTGTAGCATATTGTACGTCAGACCATACACAATTTGCCTAATGATATACACCTTACAGTGGCTACGTTACCTAACTAAGCATGTCTTGAAAACTCATGTTAACGAAGTCCAATTTATCATTTTTGCAAGTTGAAGCCAAGACCCAAGTTCAGGGTTCAATTCAATTGACTGGACAGGATCTGCAAATTGCAGTCATTGCTGACTTCCACATACAATAAATCCAATTAGTATGACATTGCATTTCAAGATTAAAAAAAAAGTAGTTATAATTCCACAACAGCACAGCTACCTCCAAAATTAATTCAATGGAATTTAGTTGGAGCTAAACCATGTCAAACAGCCTGTTATATCATACAAACTGCAAATCAATCCTTGAACAGCAAGAAATGTGGCTTCATTCAAAACATCTCACATTTAAGTCTAGTGCAAACTAAAGGGCCTGTACCTGTACTGTACTGTTCTAGGTTCTAACCATGAAATACATCTAATGAAGTAAATTAAAAGGCCAAGATGTGTGAAGAAAGTCTTTTTTTAAATTAACCTGATACATGAGCTCTTGTTGATCCAGTTAAGATGCTAAAATCCTGAAATGCCCAGATACAAAATAAATCTCCTAAAATAGTGTGCCAAATAATGAATAGAAAACTTACGGAGATGATTCCAGAATAATACTGTTTGCTTGTGTGGAGGAAGGAGATTTGTGGTTAGCAAAGACTTCACTTGATGAAACGTGTACTACGTGGTCAACCAAGTGCCCTACAGATGAAGGTCTCAGACGACTTCCGTCCTGAGTGAACGTTGAGCTCCGGCTTTATCCCAAAAATTTATTACAAAGGAGAAAAAAAGTAAATTAGATACACAGTCACCAGATCAGCTGCCGCAATATGTTTACTAATGACAATAATGCAACCACTTATAACATTTAGAGAAAGCTTCATTTCACCACTGTACTCCCCTCCCCAAAAAGACTAACACTACGTACTGAACAACATTATACTTCACCAACTTGAACTCAAATAGTGCCTTTTACATCCCCAGGATGTGGGAAACACTTCAATTTCAATTACTGTTTAAGTATAACATACATACAATTTCTTATATGGCAATGCTTCAGATCAGACACACTAATGCTTAGCAGCTCTGTATGGAAACACAGGGTTGTATACAGTGACAGGAACTGTCACCCAGCACATGAGACACTAAGAAGATCTAGTATCCACAGTAAAGAAGAGTAAGCTGAGATGATATGGCCACATGACAAGATCAAGAGGACAGTCAAAGACCATTCTTCAGGGAATGGTGCAGGGGAAAAGAAAAAGGGGCAGACAAAGGAAGAAACAGACAGACAGCATTGCACAGTAGACCGGAGAGAGCTTTGCCACAACCCGGACACTCACCCACAATCGTGAGAGATGGAGGCAACTGGTACAGTGCCCCTACACCCTAGGTGGGCTGTGGGATCCGCATCCATAATATATACACTTTGAAAATAAATTTACTCTGAACTTTGAGGTACTTACAGTCCTATAAAAAAGTATTCATCCCACCCCCCCCATGGAAGTTTTCATGCTTTAGTTTTACAACATTGAATCACAGTGGATTTAATTTGGACACTGATCAACAGACAAAAAAAAACTGTGAAAATGAAAAGAGATCTCGGCAAAGTGATCTAAATTAATCACAAATATAAAACAAAATAATTGATTGCCCAAGTATTCACCCCCTTCAAGTCAGTATTTAGTAGATGCACCTTTGGCAGCAATTACAGCCTTGAACCTGTGTGGATAGGTCTCTATCAGCTTTGCACATCTGGACACTTGCAATTTTTCCCCATTCTTCTTTACAAAACTGCTCAATCAAGCTCTGTCAGATTGTATGGGGATCGTGAGTGAACAGCCTTTTTCAAATCCAGCCACAAATTCCCAATTGGATTGAAGTCTGGACTCTGACTCAGCCACTCCAGGGCATTAACTTTGTTGTTTTAAAGCCATTCCAGTGTAGCTTTGGCTTTATGCTTGGGGTCACTGTCTTACTGGAAAACAAATCTTCCAAGTCACAGTTCTCTTGTAGACTGCATCAGGCTTTCCTCCAGGATTTTCTAATATTTTGCTGCATTCATTTTACCCTCTACCTTCACAGGCCTTCTAGGGACTGCTGCAGTGAAGCTTCCCCACAGCCACCACCATGTTTCACAGTAGGGATGGTGTGTTTTTGATGATGTGCGGTGTTTGGCTTATGCCAAACATAGCATTTAGTCTGCTGGCCCAAAAGCTCAATTTTGGTTTCATCAGACCATAGAACCTTCTTCCAGCTGACTTCAGAGTCTTTCACATGCCTCCTGGCAAGCTCTTGTTGAGATTGTATTTGAGTTTTTTTTTCCAACAGTGGTCTTCTCTTTGCCATTCTACCATAAAGCTGTGACTAGTGAAGCACCCAGGCAACAGTTGTTGTTTGTGCAGTCTCTCCATCTCAGCCACTGAAGTTTGTAGCTCCTCCAGAGATGTCATAGGTTTCTTGGTGGCCTCCCTCACTAGTCCTCTTCTTGCATGCTACTCAGTTTTTGAGGACGGTCTGTTCTAGACAGATTTACAGCTGTGCCATATTCTTTCCATTTCTTGATAATTGACTAAACTGTACTCCAAGGGATAGTCAATGACTTGGAAATGTTCCTGACTTGTGCTACTCAGTTAACGTTTTTGTCTTCATGTGAAGTTTTTGCCAGGGTACTGATTCACTGATTGTTGGACCTTCCAGATGCCGGTGTATTTTTACTACAATCAATTGAAAGACCTTGCCTGCACATGGTGATCTCCATTTAACTAATTATGTGACTTCTAAAACCAACTGGCTGCACCAGTGATGATCTGGTGTGTCACATTAAAGGGAGTGAATACTCAATTAAGTTAGATCACTTTGTAGAGATGTTTTCACTTTGACATGAGTCTTTTTTTGTTGATCAGTGTCAAAAAAGCCAAATTAAATCCACTGTGGCTCACTGTTGTAAAACAATACAACATGAAAGCTTCCAAGTGGTTGAATACTTCTTATAGGCACTGTAGCTGTCTAGTGCTTACGAACAGCTGAAATAAGTTTTGGGAAGTCAAACCAGGGCAGAATTTCATAGGTTAAGGGTGTAGAACATAGGGATCTGGGAATACAGATCTATAATTCCTTGAAAGTGGGTGAATCTCTTTCCTTAGAGGGTGCTTAGTGTGGAATGAGCTGCCAACAGCAATGATGGATATGGGTTTGAGTTCAATATTTAAAAGAGGGGTTGATAACTACATTAATTGGGAGGCACATGGAGGGCTATAGTTCATGTGCAGGTCAGTGGAGCTAGGTAGAATAATAATTTGGCACAGACTATACGAGCTGAAGGGCCTGTTTCGGTGCTGTCGTGTTCTATGACTCTACCAAATTGCCCAGCTTGCTTCAATGCTATAATTCACATACAGCCCACTGGCAGAGCTAAGTCTTTGAGATTCTCCTGCATTTCACGTGCAAAGAACAGAACTTCCTCTGGGATTCTAGATCCAACCTCCATTGATATCACTGGGAACTTCTAGGCTCAGGATTAAAAAAAAAAGCAAAATAATTCATGAAGTGTTTCTTATGAACTCTATAGCGAGCAATTTTGGGTTCCTTATCTCTGAAAATATGTGCTGACATTGGAAAGCATACAGAGAAGGTTCACAAGAATAATCCCGAGAATGAAAGGGTTAATGTACGAGGAGTGTTTGATAGCTCTGGGCCTGTATTGACTGGAGTTTGGTTGGGGGGGGGGGGAGATCTTGAATATTGAAATGCCTAAAGAAAATGGATGTGGAGAGGATGTTTTCTATAGTGGAGCAGTCTAGGACCAGAGGGTACAGCCTCAGAATAGAAGGCCATTCCTTTACAATAGCGATGAAGAAAAATTTCTTTAGCCAGAGGGTGGTGAATATGTGCAATTCATTGCCATGACCAGCTGTGGAGGCCAAGTCATTGAATATACTTAAAGCAGTGGTTGATAGGTTCTTGCAGAGTCAGAGTGTCAAAGGGTATGGGGAGATGGCAGGAGAATGGGGTTGAGAGGGATAATAAATCAGCCATGATGGAATGGTGGATCAGACTCGATGGGCTGAATGGTGTAATTCTGCTCCTATGTTTTGTGGTCTAATTCTTTAAAAGATATTTTATTCAATTCAATTTTCGCAATTTATTATAAACAAACACATAGAAATTTTTAAATTATCCTCAACCTGGGCAGCTGACAAACTTAGGGAACAAACTTGCCAAATATCAGTGTTTGAGGGCCAGTTCAGAGGCAAGCCCTTGTAGGCTCCGACACTTCCCAGGCCGAGCTGTTAAGATTCTGGATGCAGCAAGTACAGAAGAGGAGAACCTGCAAGTGGGAATTCTGGTTGGATTGACTGTACTGACAAGAGTCAACTCGATGCAGAGTAAGCAAAAAAAAGCTATGTGAAGTAAAAATGAATGTTTTGAACACCCAGCACCTGTGGAATACTGCAGAGAATATTTCCTCTGAAACTCCTTGGTTTGCTTTCATCTCTACAAAGTGGCAACTCATGCATGGAGCTTTCCTATGCCACCTCAGAGGATCCAACTCCTCATTGCATGGAACTTTCCTATGCCATTGCAGAAGATGCAACATTTGTTTTGTTACTTCTTCCCCTCTCACCACACAGAGACTCAAACACAAATCACAAACCAACATATATTAAGTGACCACTTTGCAGAACAACTCTGTTCAGTCCACATGGGTGGCACCAATCTTCCAGCTGCTTATCACTTTTAAGTCTCCATTCTATTCACACAACCCCACACTGTCTGAAAAGCTCAACACATACTTGAAGACAGCATCTATCTTCCATCTAGGTCCTTTGGATTCAACAATGAATTTCCAATTCATGTCAGAACTGCTCAGTTATGACCAAAGGTCAGCTGCCCTCTCATGAAATGTCAACTCAGTTTTGCCTGCCACCGCAGTCAGGGAATTTCTAACATTCTCTTTTGTTTTGGGTTTTCTATCAAATGCATTGTTTTATTTCCCACAGTTGCAGCATGCTTTTTTTTAAAAAAAAACTATTTTTTGTCTCATCCATCTCCTTCTACTTAATCTCCTCCAGACATACAAGTGGCAATAATCAAGCCTTAACAATTCACCCTACAAGTGGCCTTCCCTTTGTTCTCCATCTCATATTTGTTCTGTAACTTTCCACAGTTCTATGTTCACTGTAAGGTACAAATTGATATCTATTTCCATAATCTTGAAGTAATACTTCAATAAAAATGACATCACATATGCATTGTGGTATTGGCTATTGATTTATGTTGTTAGAGAAGCAAAGTGCCTTTGACAGGACCGGAGCAAATGGAAATGTGCAAAATTTTTCATTGGATTCCTGTCCTAATAAATAGATCAGCACTACTACAATGAAGATTCATTTGAATAAAATAAATCATGTTAGACTGCTTCGCTTCCCACTCTATTTTTTCTTGTGTATTTTTTTTAAAAAAACATATGATTGCACTCATTCAGAATGCACCCCATCAAGATTGCAAAACAAAGCCATGCGGAGATTAACTGGATTGATTACGAAGATGTAATCTGATGTCTGTTTTAAGCTTTCAAATATTTGATGTTCCATAAGCACGCACAACCATTTAACAATGCTGCAACTGGTATTTGAGGAAAAATCTGAATGACATTTAACTACCCTGGCCCAGAAATTTGAAAAGATCAACAAAGCAGCATTTTGTATAGTGTTCAACATGCATGTAACACACACTTCCTGTCACTATCCTGATATTGATTCATTAACAATGGAAAACAAAGAACTAGTTCGTGATGACCAATCTGTTACCTACTGCACAAATCTGCAGTTACATTACAACTGTGCTCACACTTTAAAATTGATGCCATGGAAGAGTACATGAGAACAGATCATTTTTAATTTTCACTAAAAAAAAACTGCTTCCTTATCATGGGTACACCATAGCAATCTAAATTTAAATCTTCCTTGAAAATTTAAAAAAGATCTATGACACTATAAAATAATGTTTTAAGAAACTGCAAAATTAAATACTATGGTATTTTAGCAAAAATATCCTCTAATTTTATGCACAAGTGCTCAGCCTTCAGACTGCGCTATTAAAATGAGCAAGAGGCATACTGAATTGTGGCTTTCAACAGAGAAGTTCAACGGGGAACAGGGAACAACTGGGAACTTTTCAATATTGAAGAGATATCTAGAACCTATAGAACTCAGGCTTTTATACCAGAGTTATAAATTGCAGTGTCCTCTGGACCAAACTTGATTTGATAAAGTCCGGATATGTTGTATAAAGCAATATCTAAATGTAGCAGATCAGAACTCTTGATCAGGTGAGCCAAGTATGAAGTAGTTTACAAAAACAAAATACCACAGATACTGGAAACCTGAAATGAAATCAAAATGGTGGAAATTCTCAGCAGAATAAGGCAGAGACATGGGAATGATTGAGGTCAATGTTGAGATAACCCTAATAATTGTTTAACATCAAGATATTACTGTCTCCATTTTCATTCCAGACAGATTATTTTGTTGTAACAAAGTGGTTTAATATTGTGGGTAGCACAGAGCAGCAAAAGTACGTGCCCCAAAAATGTCACAATCAAGTTCATTAAACCACCTCTGCCCCCATGAGGCAGTTGGCATTTTGCTGTATACCATGATTAGCTTTAAGTTAGTTACAGGAGTATCAAGGAACTTTTTCCCCTGGCCTCAATGACTGCTACTGAATCAACTTGGCAGACAGAATGCACTACAGAACATCACAGCTTCTTGTTCCGTGATACCCGACTCTATTTGTTAATGGTTCAGAATGAGAGCGACAACTTTTTTTAAATAACTGGAGGAATAATTCACAGTTGGGCAACAAATCAATTCATTTATCCTATCTGTCCTAGAACCACCAAATTAATCACTTAAGACATCTTAGTCATACTGATCCTTAAAGGCCACAAAAATGTAACGTTTTCAAAACAGAATGCAAAATCACCCAAATATGTGCAAGTAAACCATACTAACAATATTTTCATGCATTTTCCCTGCTGCATGCTAGAACATGCTGAAAATCAATCCTTAATGCACTAAGACGGAGTGCAAATGACAGTGATGAAAGCACAAAAATAACAGCCCTGTCAGAGGCAGAAAATATTTGCTCTAGAAGCAGAGCTGTTAAAATTCATTACCCTACCAATTGAATTAAAAGCTTGCATTTGCTACTCACTGATTTGGAGTTCCAGGTGGAGAACGCGAAGGTAGACTTTGCGTTTCAAGTCGATCATCTGACAGTGAATTCCTGCTTACAGACTCCCAGTCCATTCCACTCATCACCTTTCTTGTCAATGGTTTACTGGGTGATCTAATCATTCAAAGAGAAAATGCAACATTTAAAATGCTTCACAATTAGGTTTCAAGCAGAGGGATTATAAAAATAATTAGATCCACAGAGGAATTTCAAATGACATGAAAGTGATGAGGATATTTGGCCTTCAGAGCCTGTTCAGCCATCTACATTAGATAATACCCAATGTGATTGATTTTCCTTCGCCTACTTGCACAGAGGACTTCCAAACTGCTATCTACTCATGCATGTTGTACTGTTTTCGAACTTCAAGTCTGGGTTTAATTCTTAAGAATGCCTTCAAGTTCTCCAAATAATTTCCTTCTATGCATCTGACTTATTATCCTGAAAACCTCCACTTAGACATTTATTTTAAATTCAAATAAATGCAATCCGAGTTTTTCCTCATTAACCATAGTCGTCCAATACAAGGTCTCAATGCTACATCAAGAACACATCAATCGTTTTGCAATGCTTTAGCCACCATCTACACAAATGGTTAAAAACCACCACAGTCCAACTTAAAACAGTTAAGTGAGCGATTTCCACAAACTGCAAATACAGTAAGACATTTAACAACACATTGAGTTCTCAATTAACAAATGATAACTCTACTATTGAGCATGAACATCAAGTGTTATAAATACATCATGCCAAGCCTCAAACTAAACACATTCAAAACCACTTATTGCAACAGCCTACAGCAGAATTCAAATGCAAAATAAACCAGTAAAATATGGAATATTGATCCACAGCCTCACCATTCATATTTCTTTATGACTTGTTTGTTTCAGACATTTAGGGTGCCACAAGCAATTAATTTGAAAATACACCCTTTTAAACTAGTTTTCCTACAGCAAAGTAAATAGAAACCATAGGGTGAATAATGCACATCGCCATCTCATCTCCAAACTAGCTGTGTACATTATATCACAGTTTCAAACGTTACCTGCAAAACATGGATACAAACTTATTTAACTTAGATCTATTGAAAAGGCAGTGCAGCAACTGAAGGAAAGATATCTTGACAATTTAAACTTGGTGGTACCACCCACTCTCAAACAGGTTTGATGAATTTCCTGTGCATTTGGAAATTTCGCAGAAAATGTAACCACATTGCATCAGTGTGCTGTTCTCAGCTGTGGTTAATCTGACCACCGTGGCTGTGTCTACACAGCCATTGGTCCTCTATGCCAAAACCCAGAGACAAAACTAATGAAACTCACAATTACTTCACACCACACTAAAAGGTTTCATTCCTGAGTTTTTGGTGCTCCAATAATCTACAGGTAAGTAACAACATTTATTCTTTCTTAAAACTGAACTTGCAACACAACTTATTTAAGTAACATGTGCTGTCTTCACCTATTCTGCTTCAACACATCTTGTCAGCATGTAGAACTTATAAAATGCACGGCAGCAACTCACCACAATTTCTTCCTCAGTATTACCTCAATTTTCTACTTCTCCCATCTAGAAAAATGGCAGCAGCGGTGTGGGAACGTGGCAGCCTTCAAGTTCCCCTCCAAGTCACACACTATCTCTACTAGGAAATCCAACTATTAATCTTTATCATTGCAATTTCCAAACCAATAATGCGTTAGGAGGATATTCACAACAGAGACACCAGCGGTGCTCTGTGGCAGCTCACCACCAAAATCTCCAAGGTGGCTAATAACTGTTGGTCACATCAAAATCAATGATTACATTAAATAAGACTTTGACAACAGCATTTTTGATGCAGGCATTTCACAGAGCAACAGTCAAAATAAAAAGTGACATTTGGAGGAAGTGTTAACATTAGAATAGTTAACAAAGACTTGCATGGCAGAACAATACAGTTCAAGAACAGGCCTTTTGGACCATGATGTTGTGCTGATCTAATTAAACGAGTAATTAAATACCTAACTAAACTTAACACTTCTGCTTCCACAATTTCCCTATCCCTCCACTCTCTGAATATGAGCCTTTCTAACAGCAGGAACGCACTAAGTTTAAAAAAAAATACTTGCCCCCACATCATGTTTGAACTTACCCTTCTTACCCTATATACATAACCTGCAAAACCCAACTTTCCCAGGAGGATATAGTTGAGTTCAGTACCAAATTTAAAATGTACAGCCACGTTTCCCACAGATAGTCAAATGCTCAACTTGCAGCAGGCGCCTAAACACTAGACAGCTACCTCTAACACAATCTCAGTAAAATGTCCCCAAACCACTGCTAGAAACGAACTATCAGGTCAGCAAAGGCAGCACAGTGACCCTAACTAAACACACCATGTCATTCACATACCCAACAGATTCCTAAAGGAAACGCTATTCCGAACCCTCAAAGCAAGAGATTGCAGGTGAACAGAAGAACCGATTCAAGATTTCTCTCAAACCCTCAATGAAAAATCAACATTCATCCCTACCTCCTGAATATCTGAAATAAACAGAAAAATGGTGAACACACAGGTCAGGGAGCATCAACGGAAAGAGAAACTTAATATCTTACATCAAAGACCTCCATGAGAATGTTAGTTTTAATCTGTAGAAAGGAAGGAGAAGGACGGATAGAATGAAAGGAATAGTTCTGATAGAGTGAGACCAAGCTAACTGTGAGAAGAGCTCCAGGAGCTCATCTGATTAATGGATTAATGAGGTCGTTAGAGAATAAAAATTCAATACAAGTGACAAATAAAATGGAATTGGAATTTGGTTTATTATTGTCACATGTATGATATACAGTGAAAAGGTTGTCTTGCATAGTGTTCATACAGATCAAATCATTACACAGTGCATTGAGGAAGAACCAGGTAAAACAATAAAAATGCAGAATGAAGTGTAACAGGTATAGAGAAAGGACAGGGAAAGTAAATAATAAAGTGCAAGATCATCACAAGGTAGTTGTGAAGACAAGAGTCCATTTTATCATACTAGGGAACTAGTTAATAGTCTTATAACAGTGGAGTAGAGACTGCAGTCAAGCCTGGCAAGACATGCTTTCAGCTTTTATATCTTTTGCCTGATGGGAGCACGGTGAAGAGGGAATGTCTTTGATTATGCTGGCTGCTTTACCAAGACGGTGAGAAGTAAAGACAGAGTCAATGGGCGGAGGGTGGAGTTGGTTTCCATGATGTGCTGAGTTGTACCCACAACTATGCAGTTTCTTACCAAGCCATTATGCATACAGTTAGGATGCTTTCTATAGTGCATCATTGAAAATTGTGAAGGGTCACTGGGGATGTGCCAAGTTTCATTAGCCTTCTGTGGAAGTAGAGACATTTGTGAGCTTGTTTAGCTGTGATGTTTGTGTGACTGGACCAGAACAGGCTATTGATGATGTTCATTCCTTGGAACTTGAAGTTGTAAGTCTTTTCAACCTCAACAATATTGAAGTCAACAGGATCAAAGGTCAATGGCCAGCCCTTTCAATTTTGCTGATATTCAGGGAAAAGTTGTTGCCAAACTTCCTGTACTCATTTTCATTTGAGATATTGCCCACTATGGCAGTATCATCTGCAAAGTTCTTAGTGCAGCGAGAGAGATTATGGCAAAAACATGAAAAGGATGAAATGCAGGGCTATAGTGCATGTCATGTAGATTGAATTAACGGAAGAAGATAACAGCCTCACATACAGTGAACATCACAATTGATGTCTTGCAGGAAAGAGGCCAGTCCTGATACAGGAAGAGAAAGAATGACCTAAAGTTGCAGGTTTGACAGAGTCAGGAAGGCTCCAATTTGCTTTGAAGGACAATGTGATGTTTCATTTTAAATTTTCATTTTAAAGTTACAATTTGCCACAAATAGGCGAAGTGTGGGAATCGAATGAAGAATTTCCCCGGAGGACCAAATGGAGATGCTTTGCAAAGTGGTTATCCATCTATATTTGGTTTCTCTGCAACTCCCTTGTCTGCCTGTCCCTCCCCACTGCTCTCCTTCCTGGAATTTATCCCTGTATCAGTGCTAAGTGCTACACCTGCCGCTCACCACCATTCAGACTCCCAGGCAGTCCTTTGAGGTGATGCAATGCTCACTTTGTTGCATGTACACTTCTTCACTGGTGGACATGTTCCCCCATCCTCACCGCCAGCCCCAGAAGGCAACTCACACTTTCTGATTGATGTGCAGGTGAATCTTGCATGTGTAAAGTGAATGCAGAATGTGCTCATTGAGGAGTTATACTGACATGCATGCTTATTAAAAGTGTGTGTCATTTGAGGTGAAATGAGCAAATAAAGCTCAGCTTTAGAGCATGGATTCCCAACCTTTTCATGCCATGGACCAATACTATTAAGCAAAGGGTCCATGGATCCTAGGTTGGGAACCCCTGCCTTAGGGAATGGGCAGATCATTTGTGGCTATTGTGTCCCCCCTCCCCAGCCATGATTTAAGGTGGTTGAAACTTTGGGCAGTCCTCCAGGTTTGGGGGTTCAGCTCAGGGCTAACAACCCAGACTGGTCAAACAAAACTGTTACGGAAACAACAATGAAGAATCCTTCTACATCTGTGTGTTATGGTATTCCGAGTCTCCACCCAGGACTGGTAGTAAAAGCTGAAGGTTAGGTACAGCAAGAAGGAAGCCCTGAACACTGCTAAGACAGGGGAAGCACCTTACCAGTTAATCCTTACTCTATTGCAAGACACATGCACATTACTGCATAACTGCTTCCTGGAGACTGACTGCTTGTCTGATTACAATAATTGGTTTGAAGATGGCTAGACTCTACAGAGGTGAGGCAAAGCGGCATCAACTTTATAGACCCTATTCAGATTATAGAGGAGGAAGTGTTTGCTACCCTGGGGTAAATCAGGATGGATAAATCCCCACAACATGACAAGGTGCTCCCTCAGACCCTTTGGGAGGCAAGTGCAGAATTTGCCAGGGCCCCAGCAGAGATATTTAAAACATCCTTAGCAACAAGTTAGGTACCAGAGGACTGGAGGTTAGTCAATGTTGTTCTGCTGTTTAAAAAAGGCTCTAAACAAAGGCCAGTGAGTCAGACATCAGTTGTGGGAAAGTTATGAGAAGGTATGCTAAGGACTGGATATACAAGTATTTGGAAAGACATGGATTGATTAAGGACAGTCAGCATGGCTTTATGCATGGTAGGTCATGTCTAAATCAGTCTTATAGATTTTTGAGGAAACTACCAGGAAAGTGGATGAAGGCAAGGCAGTAGATGTTATCGCCATGGATCTGAGCAAGGCATTTGACAAGGTCCCACATGGGAGGCTGGTCAAGAAGGTTCAGTCGCTCATCATTCAGGATGAGGTAGTAAACTGGCTTTGTGGGAGAAGCCAGAGAGTGGTAATAGATGGTTGTGTTTCTCATTGGAGGCCTGTGGCTAGTGGTGCACTGCAGGGATCAGTGTTGGGTCCTTAGTTGCTTGTCATCTATATCAATGATCTTGATCTGGATGATAATGTGGTTAACTGAATCAACACATTTGAAGATGACACCAAGACTGGGGGTGTAGTGGACATGAGAAAGGCAATCATGCCTTGCAAAGGGATCTGCATCAGCAGGAAAAGTGGGCAGATGGAATTTAATGCAGACAAGTGTGAGGTTTTGCACTTCAGTGAGACCAACCTGGTAGGCCTTACAGTGAATGGTAGGGCACTGAGGAGTGTGATAGAATAAAAGGATCTGGGAATACAGGTACATAAGTCGTTGTAAGAGGCATCATAGGTAGATTTGGTCATAAAGGAAGCTTTTGGCACATCGGACTTCATAAATCAATGTATAATTTATGAGAACAGGTTGAGTGAACTTGTCCTTTTCTCCTTGGAGCGATGGAGGATGAGAGGTGACCTGATAGAGGTGTATAAGATGATGAGAGGTACTGATTATGCGGATAGCCAGAGGCCTTTTCCCAAGGGCTGAAATGGCTTAGTTTTAAGGTGCTTGGAAGCAAGTAGAGGGGATGTCAGGGGTAAGTTTTTCCACACAGTGAGTGGTGGGTGTGTGGAATACATTGCCAGCGACATTGGTGGAGGTGGATAAAATAGGGTCTTTTAAGAGACTCTTAGATAGGAGCTTAGAAAGAGAGGACTATGTGGTAGGGTAATACTAGGCAGTTTCTGGAGTAGTTACTTGGTCAGCACAACATTGCTGGCCAAAGGGTCTGTAATGTGCTGTAAATTTCTATGTTCTGTGTATTGCTTAGAACGTAGAAGGTTGAGAGGAGATTTGATAAAGGTATACAAAATTAGGAGGGGTATAGATAGGGTAAATGCAAGCAGGATTTTTCCACTGATGTTGGGTGGCACTACAAGCAGAGATCATGGTTGAGGGTGAAAGGTG
Organism: Mobula hypostoma; assembly: GCF_963921235.1. Taxonomy (NCBI): domain Eukaryota; kingdom Metazoa; phylum Chordata; class Chondrichthyes; order Myliobatiformes; family Myliobatidae; genus Mobula; species Mobula hypostoma. The sequence continues at coordinate 72,925,959 of NC_086101.1, read as the reverse complement.
AGAAGTTTAAGGGGAACATGTGGGAAATTTCTTCATTCAGAGGGTTGTGAGAGTGTGGAATGAGCTGCCAGCACAAGTGGCCCAAGTGAGCTTGATTTCATTTAAAAGAATTTTGGATAGGTACATAGATGGTAGGGGTATGGAGACCATGGTCCCAGTTCAGACTGATGGGAGTGGGCAGCTTAAATGGTTTTGGTATGGACTAGATCGGCCAAAGGGCCTGTTCCTGTGCTGTACTTCTCTATGACTCTAAATGTGTTTTGCTGAGCACAAGAACACATGGAGATTGGACAGATACAAGTCTCAGCATGGATGGTTCTACTGCCCGTTAGGCCGCTGGCGTTTGGGGTAGCAATGAAGGGCCTCCTTCTCTGGTGGAGTTCCACGCTTCCTTCATTGTGTCAGTAGCTTGGTTTTCACTTCTGTCAGTCATGCAAGTCCTGGAGGAGACTCAGGAATACCGTGGCACTCAGATGTAGAAGGGTATTCTTCATTGCTGTATCTGTAACAATTTTGTTTTACCAGTCAGGGTTGTTAGTCCTGAACTGAACCACCAAACCTGGAGGATCAGTGGATCACTCTTAGTTTGGCCGCTACTCTTTGACCTGTTTGGTATGGGTCACCCTACCAAGGGCCAAAGCATTAAGTCCTGACTCCAGCCAGCATAGCTTTTCAGGTCATTGAAGCATGCAAGCCTCCAAACTACAAGGTTGTGGTCCTTTTGGAGGTTGCAATGAAAATTAATCTTTCATTTCAGTCCAGCATTAACTCCCAACATGCTGACACACAATTCCTTCCCAAAGTTTCAATCACCTTAAATGGGGGGGTGGGGGGAGGAGAACAATAGCCACAAATGATCTGCCTATCCCCTAAGGCAGGGGTTCCCAACCTAGGATGCATGGACCCTTTGCTTAATGGTATTGGTCCACGGCATGAAAAGGTTGGGGATCCATGCTCTAAAGCTGAGCTTTATTTGCTCATTTCCCATCTAATGACACACACTTTTAATAAGCATGCATGTCAGTATAACTCCTCAATGAGCACATTCTGCATTCACTTTACACATGCAAGATTCACCTGCACATCAATCAAATGGGTTACCCATTTCAACTGATAACCCTCCAGTCTAGACAAGCTTAACAGCGATAATCAGAAAGTGTGAGTTGCCTTCTGGGGCTGGCGGTGAGAATGGGAACATGTCCACCAGTGAAGAAGTGTACATGCAACAAAGTGAGAACTGCCTCACCTCAGAGGACTGCCTGGGAGTCTGAATGGTGGTGAGTGGCAGGTGTAGCACTTAGCACTGATGCAGGGATAAGGGGAAACCCTATCCCTATTATAGGGAGAAATGGGATGAGGGCAGACATGCAGAAAATAGAGGAGATACAGGTGAAGGCAGCATTGATAGTAGTGGAAGAGAAACCAATTTCTCTGACAAAAGGTAACATCTCGAATGTCCTGGTATGGAAAGCGTCATCCTGACAACAGATGCTATGGAAATAGACGAACTATAGAACCAGTGACAAGGTAGGAAGAGCTGTATTCTATGTAACTATGGGAGTCAGTGAGTTTGTAAAAGACATAACCTGTTTCCAGAAATGGAGACTACCTGCCAGCTTGTGCCTCACCCCTCCCTGTACTTTTCAATTCCAGCTTCTGCTCTCTTCCTTCCCAGTGCTGATAAAGGATCTCAGCCCAATATGTTGACTGTTCAATTCCCACCATATACTGTATGTGGCCTGAGCATTCGAGTTTCTCTAGCATTTTGAGCGTGATGCTCAAGATTGCCGGCATCTGCAGAATCTTGCATCTTGTGGATGATGGAAAAGTTTCAAGTGCTGTGATGTGGATCAGCCACTGATATAGTACAACAGTAATGCAAAAGTATTAATTTCTTTACTTAAAAATTTAAGAATAGCATAATATCATATACCTGGCAAATACCCTGTCTTTGTTTGCTTTCTCTTTTCCATATTGCACGGACTGAACTTCTGTTCTCCCACTGCAAATTAAAATCATTTTGAGATTTAATAATTAACTTACTTTAAAATACACTGTGATAAAGATCTTCATTACTATAATGTTGATAAAGTATTTAATTCTGCTATGTTCACATCTTTCTGAACTCATGCTGGGAGTACAAAGTCACAGCTCACATTTATCATGAAGTGGTGATACCACGACTACATGCACAGAACCACAAAGAGCAACGAGGAGAGTTATTGGTATTTCAGTTCAACATATGTTGCATTCACTTGAGTCAGTGAGAAGATTTGTCAAAAATGGGTTGTAAACTGAAATCATATTACAAATTTTGAACCCAGTTTGGATTAAATGTCAATTGTTCTAAACCAAATAACTATCGATATCTATCCTTCTGTACCATTTTATTCAATGCTCAATGCACAATCTTTCATGTGCAAATTCTGAAACTTGTTCAATATAATTCCCAATGTGATACAAAAGGAATATACTATGGTGTAATGATATATCAAAGACTCTAGATGTGATTATTTTCCTATCAATGTAGAAATACATGCTGATTGCCTTTACAACAATTCATATCATACCTGATCGTCCCATCAAATGGTTCATATGGAGAGATTTACTACAAGTTTAGAATTTACCACAGTCTGACGTTAAAATCTGTTCAACCAATGAGGTAAGTTTAATTAAAAAGCTTTGGACATGTGGTTCATAAAATAAGTGAAATATACACAACCAGAAATTGGCAATTACAATTTAATACTTCTCTACTGTATCACATTCATTATAAAAGCTGAAGTGGTCAACGACTAAAATTTGCTGGATTTGGTTTAATAATGACATGCAATGAATTATTACTTACTGGTCAAACAAACTTACATTCCCTGTATCAGAGCTAGATCGTGGAGAATTCTGAATCAGACTTCAATAATTAACACTAATTTCAAGGGAAATCCAGCAAAGGTTCAAAGTAAATTTATTATCAAAGTACAAACATGTCACCATATACAACCCTAAGATTCATTTTCTTGTGGGCATACTCAATAAATACATAATAGAATAAAAACCCATAATAGAATCAATGAAAGACTGCACCAACTGGGCATTCAACTACTGCGTAAAAGACAACAAACTCTGCAATACAAAAAGAAATAATGATAATAAATAAACAAATACTGAGATCATGAGATGAAGTTGAGTGCAGTTATTCCCTTTGATTCAATATCCTGATAGTTGAGGGGTAATAATTGTTTCTGAATCTGGTGGTGAGAATCCTGACGCTCCCATACCTTCTTCCTGATGGCAGCAGTGAGAAGAAAGCTCAACCTAAGTAGTGGGGGTTCCTGATGATGGATGCTGCTTTGTTGCGACAACATTCCATGCAGATGTGATCAATGCTCTGAAGACTGCAGTGTATATTGAAGTTTTTGTGGTAAACATGTACTTTTACTTTTGTAGAAAGAAAGCAGAAAGGTGAGAATCCTAATGCTAGTGCAATGAACCATCCTGTCTAAATTAAAACCATTGACCAGTATGAAAATATGTACATTTGAAAAAAAAACTAGGCAAGATCATAACTGACAGATTACAGCACCATTAATACATCATGATATACAAAAGAAAACTAATTTGAAATAAATTCTATTAAGATCTAATTAAAAGCAATTAGTTTCACTGAGGGCAATGACACAACGAATCTTTAGGACCTACCAGTATCGGAACTTTGACCCCAATGTAAAATAATGTGCAAAAAAGTTCTTCTGTGGAGGTACTGGTCTTTCCAGTCGGAAAAATGTATGATGCTCCACACAGGCTTTCCACAAATTCTTACAAGCTCGGTAGTTCCCCATATTAAACCCTAGTAATGTTTCTCTTGATTCATGCTGAATGGAGAGAAATTTAAGATAGTCTATTAGTCAAATGTTTCTTTACAATTCCCAGTGTAATTAGAATATCTAAAATCAAAGCAATGTGTTCAATTTTCTTCAAGTCCCACTGGTACAATTTGATCAAATACTATTACTGAGTATATAAATAACCAATTCTACTTTACTTAGTTGTCTTGATCATAAGTTAATTGACCATGATTCACAAAGCTCTTTATAAATTTATATTAGTAGAGCCTAAATATGGAATATCCTGGCCTTAATGCTTGACAAAACTAGATGCTGACATAAGCTGATGTACCGATCGAGGACAATGTTAGTTACATTAGTCCCAATGTACAGCGACTGTGTAGTATGCACCAAGCTCAGGTTAAAATTAACATATAACAGATTAGTAAGACGGTAGAGACAAATGGGCAATATTTCAGGTCTGGGAAAGCGCGACACATTGACTTTTTTTTTCACCAAAAAACGATGATCAACTTGCTAAGCATTTCTGTAAGTTTCTCCTTGTGTCCGTCTTTTCGAATCTATATTTTCTCCTTCAGTCCAAAGTAATTATTGTTTCGCTCAAAAGCCTTGATCAATGTGGCAAACTGACTTCAGTACGGAGTCTCTCAATTGTCAGTAACCAGCAACAATTGTACATCAAATTCTCCTTAAGTGCAACAATACAAATTGCTTAACATCCAGAACACAAATAGGTCATTTCAACCAAATGCCATACACAGTGGATTCTGGTTAATTGGGCCATCAATTAATCAAGGCACCCACTTAGTTGGGTCAAATCTTAAAGAACCAAAACTAATTGAGATTATCTTTGTTTTTTTGGGGACAGGAGACTGCTGCCGAACAGTTTCTAACTTGTGGCAGTCATGTGGACTTGTGTGGCTGTTAGACTGTGCTTAGAGCAAAGTCTTTTCAAATAGCATCATTTGTGTGCTTGTTTGTGCTCGAAAAGCAGTGACTTTTGTGATAATTGGTGATAAATAAGCAGTGAAACAACACAGAACCGTTTTGCTCACTGTGCTTTTAAGCTTGGAGATTCCAGAAATGGCCGGGAGTGAAAATGAAACTATTTCACTACTTCAGCAAGTTATGAACTACGAAGAATTTGAAGGTATTGACATCTTGAATATTACAATTAAAGTGAAGATTTGGAGCGTGTAATTGTTGAAAGCATTGTTTGAAAGCAGTCCATTATCTGGACGAGGTGCCGGCACTGATTTTGTTTATTTAGACCAGGAGACCATAAGATATTTGAGCAGAATTAAGCTATTTGGCCCATCATGTCAGCTCCACCCTTTCATCATGGCTGATCCAATATTTCTCTCAGTGCCAATCTCCTGCCTTCTCCCTATATCCCTTCATGCACTGACCAATCAAGAATCTATCAACCTCTGCCTAGAGTTAAAAATACACTTGGACTAAGATGTTAACTGTCCTGTGCGAGATGTTAACTGACCAGTGGGATCACCAGTTGATCTGCCACCTGTCTTCAGGAGTTTCGGCCCGCTTATGATCAAGACTCCCCTTGAGGTGGTGGGCCAGCAGTGCTAAAGCACCACCTCCCACTGGTGAGCTTAAAAACTTGGCATCTGCCTCTATCAGTCACTTCCATCCAACAGATAGTCTGCTCTTCAGGTGTCTATGCAACTACTGAAAGGTTTGCAAGATATGTATACACTGTCTGACTATCTGCCCCTCTGGACATACTTGGTCCACACCCATGCTGATCCTTTCTCTGCTGCCTCAGCTACAGCCCTGCTGGTTGACTTGATCTCTCTTCTAGTGAAGCCAAGGTCACGCAGCCACTTCTGGAGAGTTAACGCAATAAACCCACGGCAGCCTACTTCAAATGGATAGCATGAGACCTTCCACCCTCTGTCTCTGCACTCTGATCTTAATTCTACATACTTGGTTAACTTGCGCTCATGGGCTTCATCGATGTTGTCTTCCCAGGGGACTGTGAGTTCACCAATAACCACTTCTCTACTGGTGTCAGACCATACGATTATATCTGGACGCAATGTGGTGAAAGCTATTTGCTCCAGGAAACTGCCTTTCCCGTCCAGGTCGGCCTTGACACACCAATCATTGGCTGAAGAAAGTATGCTTTATCGTGAGCCTGCGCTGTACACCCTTGACTTGGAGTCTTCTTTCACAAATGATATGCGATGTTCTGTGCAGCATTTAAATATACATAAGCACTTGGCCTCCACAGCTACCAGTGGCAAAGAATTCCAAAGATTCATCACTCTCTGGCTAAAAAAATTCCTCCTCATCTCTGTTCTAAAAGGACACCCTTCTATTCTGAGGCTGTGTCCTCTGGTCTTGGACTCTACCACCACAGAAAACATCCTCTCCACATCCACTCTATCTCGGCCTTTCACCATTCGATACGTTTTAATGAGGTCATGCTTCATTCCTCTGAATTCTAGTAAATACAGGCCCAGAACCAAACACTCTTCATATGACAAGACATTCAATCCTGGAATCATTTTCGTGAGCCTCCTTTGAATCTGTTCCAGTTTGAGCACATCCTTTCCAAGATGAGGAGCCCAAAACTGCTCATAATACTCCAAGTGAGGCCTCACCAGTGCTTTATAAAGTCTCAACATTACATCCTTGCTTTTATATTCTAGTCTTCTTGAAATTAATGCTAAAATTACATTTGCCTTCCTCACCACAGACTCAACCTGCAAATTAACCTTTAGGGAATACTGCACAAGGATTTCCAAGCCCCTCTGCGCCTCAGTTTTTTATATTTTCTCTCCATTTAGAAAATAGTCAACTCTTTCATTTCTTCTACTAAAATGCATGACAATACACTTCTTAACACTGTATTCGATCTGCCACTTCTTTGCCCATTCTCCTAATCCAAGTCTTCTGTAGCCTCTTTACTTCCTCAAAACTACCTGCTCCTCCACTTATCTTCAAATTGCCTGTAAATTTTGCAACACTATCAATTCCAAATAGGTACAAAAAAAAATCGGTCCCAACACACACTCCTGTGGAACACCACTAGTCACTGGCAGCCAACCAGAAAAGGTTCCCTTTATTCCCACTCTTTGCCTCCTGTCAATCAGCCACTACTTTATCCAAGCTAGAATCTTCTCTGTCATACCATGGGCTCGTAGCTTGTTAAGCAGCCTCATCTGTAACGCCTTGTCAAAGGCCTTCTGAAAATCCAACTATACATCAACTGATTCTCTTTTCTCTATCCTGCTTGTTATTTCTTCAAAGAATTCCAACAGATTTGTCAGGTAAGATTTTCCCTTGAGGAAACTATGTTGACTACGGTCTATTTCATCATGTGTCTCCAAGTATCCTGACACCTCATCCTTAATATTCGACTCCAACATCTTCACAGCAACTGAGATCAGACTAACTGGCCTACAGTTTCCTTTCTTCTGCCTCTCTCCCTTCTTGATGAGTGGAGTGACAGTTGCAATTTTCCAGTCTTCCGGAACCATTCCATAATCTATTGATTATTGAAAGATCATTACTAATGCCTCTACAATCTCATCAACCACTTCTTTCAGAACCCTGGGGTGTACACCATCTGGTCCAAGTGACTTATCTACCTTCAGCCATTTCAGTTTTCCAAGAAGCTTCTCTCTAGCAATGGTAACTTCACACACTTCATGACATCTGACATCACAATACTGCTAGTGTCTTCCACAGTAAAAACTGATGACCTAGCGGAGGAAAGCCACAGCGGCGGATCCCTGGCACTGAGTCTGGCTGTGTGGCTCAGAAGAGAAGGTGAGAGAAGAGATGAGCTGTAGTGATAAGGGATAAGGGAAAAGAAAGGACGTTCTGTGGACAAGAACAGATGGTATGCTGCCCCCTGGTGCCAAGGTCAGGGACACCTCAGATTGAGTCCACAGAATGCTTAAGTGGGAGGGTGAGCAGCCAAAGGCCTTGGTCGACATCAGTACCAATGACATGGGTAGGGGGTGTGATGAGGTCCTGCATAGTGAGTTCAGGGAGTTGGGTGCTAAGTAAAAGGACTGGACCTCCAGGGTTGTGATCTCAGGATTGCTATCTGTGACACGAACTTGTGAGGCCAGAAGTAGATATCAGCACATACTAGTCCCAACTAGAGAGGATGCAATACTAGATCTATTAGGGAATGAGACAGGCCAGGTGACAGAAGTTTGTGAAGGGGAATACTTTGCAACATAATGCATCATAGTGATCATAACACAATTAGTTTCAAGGTAATTATGGAAAAGGATAAGTCTAACCCTTGGGTTGAGATTTTAAATTGGAGAAAGGCCAATTTTGATGGCATCAGAAAGGATCTAGCAGATGTAGATTGGGATAGGTTGTTTTCTGGCAGAGGTGTACTTGGTAAGTGGAAGGCCTTTAAAAGTGAAATTTTCAGAGTACAGAGTTTATATGTTCCTGTCAAAATAAAAGGCAAGGATAGTAGGTTTAGTGAAATGGATTTTCTGCATCTGTATTTACTCGGGAGATGGACACAAGAGTATATAGATTGAGACAATGCAGCAGAGAAGTCGTAAACTCTATATAGATTACTGAGGAGGAGGTGTTTGCTGTCTTAGGCCAAATAGGGTGGATAAATCCCCAGGGTCTGACAAGGTGTTTCCTCAGACCCTGTGGGAGGTTGGTGCAGAAATTACATTTGCCTAGGAGAGATATTTAAAACATCCTTTGCCATGGGTGAGGTGCCAGAGGATTGGAGGATAGATAATGGTGCTCCATGTTTAAGAAAGGCTCCAAGGATAAGGCAGGAAATTATAGGTTGATGAGCTTGACATCAGTAGGGATAGTCAACACGGTTTTGCACGAGGCAGGTCATGTCACACAAGCTTAGCAGGTTGTTTACAAGATGCCATATATAATGTCGTTTTACAAAAGGAGCATTAGGATCAAATACACTGAAGGAAGAGCACTAAGCCAATAGGTATTGTGGCCATAAAAATATAGATCAACTGATACCCATTGCAAAAAGCCAACAGAACAATGAATGAGGTGTCATATTATCAATCTGTTGGCCTTGTTGTGCCCACCTACACATGATATTCTAAAACAAACAAAAAGACTGAAGAAATACTTCACAAAACTAAATTCCATTTCAAACATTAAAAATAATAGAAATTCAGGAATCAAAAATGGTGCTTTGAACTGCAGAGCAATTCATACAGCAGTGGAGAAAGAGGCTGCGAGTAACTAAAAACAGGTTGCCATTAGTTTGTTTTCAGGTATGACCAGCTGGGTGGAAGCTGATATAATAAATTTAATGTCTCAAAGAGAGTGCCAGAAATTCTTGATGCTTAGGCCTTTTGCTGGCTATCTTACTCCCATATTGTTGAATTTGCTTCATTCTCGGATAGAGTCATAGAAAACCACAGCACAGAAACAGCCTGTCTAATCCATGCCAAACCAGTAATCTGCCTACCCCAATCAACCCGCAGCAGGACGTTAGCCCTCCATGCCCCTCCCATCCATGTACCAATCCAAATTTCTCTTCAAGCTGAAATCAAACCCAATCCACCACTTGATCTGGCACTCATTCACACTCACCACCCTGAGTCAAGAATTTTCCCCTCATGTTACCTTAAACATTTCACCTTTCACCCAAAGAAAAAAAAAGTAAAGTATAAAGTAACCCATGATCTCTAGTTATACTTTCACCGAACCTCAGTGGAAAAAGCCTGCTTGCATTTACCTCATCTATATCCCTCAATCTTCTATGTTCTAGGGAATAAATTCTTAACCTATTCAATCTTTCCCTATTACTCAGGTCCTCAAGTCCCAGCAGCATCCTTGTAAATTTTCTCTGCACTCTTTCAGTCTTACTTGCAACTTTCCTGCAGGTTGTGATGCTGTAAATGGTTGAGATATGCATATATTTTCATACAATTTCCTGTCTGAACACCTCATATTCTCCAGGTATTCAAAAGCAGCAAATGTCAAAAATTGCAGGGTTAAAATTCTAAGTTGTTAGACAAGTCCGAGAACATAGAAAAGTAGAGCATAGTATGGACCCTTTGACCCACAATGTTGTTCGAACATTGTAACCTACTCCATGAACAGTCTAAGCCTTGCCATCTATATAGCACATAACCCTCTTTTTCTTACATCCATACACCTATCCAAGAGTCTCGGAAATGTTCCTAATATACCATCCCAGCAGTGCATTCCAAACACCTGCCACTCTCTGTGTAAATAACCTACCTGATATCTCCCTCCACTTTTCTCCATTCACTTTAAAAGAATGTCCATTGGTATTAGCCACTGCCATACTGGGAGTAAGGTGCTGGCTGTCCACTCTATCCTTGATTGTCCTTGCTTAACTTATGCCTCTCTACAAACTGATCTGTATTCTCCCCAGGGATAATCAACCAACAGGACAATTGCTTTCATTTCACTTAAATACCATATTTATCACAAAGATGGCACACCAGCTCCTGTAATTTCTTTGAAGCTTAAGCAGTTTCAGCCTTAAACTTCTACAGACAGATACACTATTGAAATTATACTGACTGGTTGCATTCTGGCCTGGTACAGCAATTCTAATGCACAGGAATGCAAAAGACCGCAGAGAATAGTGGACACAGGGCAGTCCATCATAGGCACAACTTTCCCCACCACTGAAATCATCCATAAGAGGTACTGCTCCAAGGCAGCATCTATCATCAAGGATAGCCACCATCTAGGTCAAGCCCTTTTCTCATTGTTACCACCATGCAGAAGGTAGAGAACCCTTGCGTCCTACATCACCATGTTCAGAAACAGCTACTTTCCTATATATTCTTGAACTGACCAGCAGAACCTTAATCCTACCTCAGCAAAAGAACACAATGGACCACAGTTTAGTCTCTGACTATAATTGTCTTGTTTCTACTGGTCTTTTTTTCCCTTCACTGCCTGATATGATTTATGTTCTGTGCTGTCAAAGCACAGGTTTGTGATTAGATAACCTTCAGCCAGGAGACAAAAATAATTGGAAAAATGGTGATTACTGTTATGATTAAATTAAGAGATTTTTTTTAAAAAAAAACAGACTTAGTAATTTATCCATTTGAAAGATCTCTCAAATCAACTGTTATCGATGGTCTATATTCTTCTTCCATGATGTGAATGTTTGTACCATTCCCCTTCTTTTATCAACAGGGACATAAAATACACTGGTGCAATTCCTTATCTCTTCAAACAATTCTAAAACATCCAAAAGATTTCACATCAGCTTTATCTTAATTGTGGATGCAATTAGATAGATGCAAGCATTCCAGCAGACTACAACTTCTTCCAATTGTTATGTTTTTTTTAAAACTCAATTTTTTCAAGCAACCTCTCTGGATTCTCAATTTCCTGTTTGATTCCACCACTGCCTGCTCTGCAGTTCACATCTGCAATGTCAATGGGATATACGATCAATGACCACTTTATTAGGTACAGGAGCGGAAGCCAGTGTCATCTTCTGATGCTGTAAGCCCATCCACTTCAAGGTTCGAAGTGTTGTCCATTCAGAGGTGCTCTTCTGCACACTGCTGCTGCAATGTGTGGTTATCTGAGTTACTGTCGCCTTCCTGTCAGCTTGAATCAGTCTGGACATTCTCCTCTGACCGCTCTCATTAACAATGTATTTTTGTCCACAAAACTACTGCACACAGGATGGTTATTGCTTTTTGCACCATTCTCTGTAAACTCTAGAGACCGTTGTATGAGAAAATCTCAGGAAATCAGCAGCTTCTACAATACCCAAAACACCCGGTCTGGCACCAAAAATGATTCCACGATCAATCACTTGCCCCCCTATTCTGATATTTGGTCTGAACAACTGAACTTCTTAACCATGTATGCATGATTTTTTGCATTGAGTTGCTGCCACATAATAGGTTGATTAGAGATTTCCATTAACAATCAGGTGTACAGGTGTAGCTAATAAAATGGCCACAAAGTGTAGATTCTAAAGCTATTGTCAAGGTAGGTTTGTTAGGTTTAAACAAGTACATATTTCAGTTTAACAACCCTGGTCAGGTTGTCAAAACTCCTTGAGTGAACCAATACCATTAGGGTGTGGCGAAAAGAATGATCCAACAATTAAATATTCTATTATACAAAGCTGCATGAAGTACTGTGTACTTTTTGCTGGCAATTTAATGAACGTTTCCTCAATAACCTCGACCAATTCCAATTTTGGCTGGTGCAGTTATTTGCACTGCAGCAGTGTAAATAATCGAATGATTAAACATCAGTCATCCACTGAGACAGCATAAGTCAATGCTTGATTTTCAAAGTATCTAAAGTTATATGATCACAAACTAGGTGCTCTACTTGTATAACTTGATCAAAATATACAAGTAGCGCACCTAGTTTGTGATCATATAACTTTTTTTCCGTTTCTATATGCAGCAACCCGAGATTCTCCGTACATACAAGTGAATGAATATTACAAGTCAGTAAACATTCAACCCAGGTTGTGCTCATTTAGAAGACTGTCTCTAGTAGATCGTAGTTTGCATCTGGAAATTGACGTGAGGTGGCAGACAATGCCATAAGAATGATCCCATGTGGAAAGATCTTTATTACTCAAACACCTTTAGCACACTGGGTTTGTATATGCTAGCAGAGCAAACTAAGAGTTGATTCTAGTCTTACAAAAAAAAATCAAGAGCTAATATGAGTGCAAACTTAAAAACCTTAATTAGATAGGTTGAATTGGTTATGATGTCTGGGAAGTGTGTGGACACTTGGTGGGCAGGTGGTGGTGCTGGTTAGCAAAAGGGGAAGATGTCAGAGACTGAGTGGGGCCAAATATCACGCATATCAATAATGCAGGAGAAATAAAGTTCAATGTTAGCTAGTTCTTTTCATAGAAGTAAAAATCATCCACTGTAATGAACACTTACCCTGCATATTCTCAAATGTGAGATGCACCAGTTCCTGACTGGGATGCAGTTTCCATCACAGAAGAGATGTAGAAATCAAATGTCATAACCAAAATGATATACTAAACTGGTTTGGTTCATTTGAAAGGATTAGAATGGAGTTTTCCAGATTGTTTTTTCTCTCCATTGAGTGTTTCTTACTTCTGCTGTTACACTACATGGTACATGACACACAAGGCATTGTAGCTGTTCAGTACGTGGATCAGCCAGTTATTCCTTGCCTACTGTTTGGTGCATGTACTTATGATAGTGCGCAGATTTTCCCAGTGTTTATGTAGGTAATGGATGTCCAATGTGCATTGCAATTCATCAAAAGTTGTTCTAAACCAGTGTGAAATGTAAAGGAACATACAAGTGGAGACAAAATAGTTTCATATTTAATGGGACATAAAACATCTAATATTGAAATCTACTTCTGGAATTCTAGCTCAACACGATCTCAAATTAAAACCAAGTACAAGGTTCAAAGTTCAAAGTAGAAAAGGTCACTTACCAGTTCTCTTCTAAGTTGAATGAAAAACTGTTTGCATTTGAATGATATTTTTACAATCTTCAACCTGTGTAAAAGAAAACTGTTAGTAGCAGCAATTTCAAATCAATTACCGGACCATCAGCAATTAAAAAGTTAAAAAGAAAATCTCATTCACAGCACGTTTCAAACAGCTTCCTCATGATATTTGAAATGATTTTTTCAGCCAGGTAACTTTAGAAGTGTGGCCACTCATTCCAGTATAGGAAATACAGCAAACAGCTCGTATTGACCTTCAGTTCACTTTCATTTTCAAATACATAGGGAGGCACTGCTGTTCTTTGAATATTGCAGAGGATATCATCTGACCAATGACATTTTTACCATTTCAGCATCCTAGTATTGCATATAGTATAAGCCCAGTTACACGTTGGAGTTCATCACCTCCTAGCTTAAGAGGTGAGAATGTTAGCAAATTTGCTAACCTGTTGGAATAACTTTGTTTTGGAAAGGTTTCTGAATCAACCCTGCATAGTAATTTGGGTTCAGATAACTAAAGGGGAAAATCAATGAAGCTGAAAACTTGGGTCATAGAGTCATAGACCACTACAGCACAGAAACAGGCCCTTCAGTCCATCAAGTCTATGCCAAACTATTATGCCTAGTCCCATCAACTCGCACCTGCACCATAGCCCTCTGTACCCCTACCATCCATATACTTATCCAAACTTCCTTTAACTGTTCAAATCAATCTAGCATCTGTCACTTCTGCAGGCAGTCCATTCCCTATTCTCACTGCCCTCTGCGTGAAGGAGCTTCCCCTCAGGGTCCCCTTAAACATTTCACTTTTCACCCTTAACCCATGACCTCTAGTTGAAGTCTCACCCAACCTTGGAGGAAAAAGTCTGCTTGCTTCAACCCTTTCTATACCCTTCATAATTTTGTATACCTCTGTCAAATCCCCCCTCATTCTCCTACGCTCCAGAGAATAAAGTCCTAACCTATTCAACCTTTCCCTGTAACTCAGACCCTCAAGTCCTGGCAGTATCCTCGTAAATTTTCTCTGTACTCTTTCAATCTTATTGATAGCTTTCCTGTAGGTAGGTGCATACAATACTCCAAATTTGGCCTTACCAACATCTTATACAACTTCAACATAACATCCCAATTTGTGTACTCAGTACTTAAATATATTAAGACCAATATGCCAATGACTCTATCTACCCATGATGCAACCTTCAAGGAATTATGGATCTGTATTCCCAGATTCCTCTGTTCTACCGCACTCTTCAGTGCTCTACTGTTCACTATTCTGTTAAATCCTATCTGGGTTTTTTCTCCCAAAGTGCAACACTGCATTAATTTCCAAGTGACAGTTTTCAGCTCATTTTTCCCATTTGATGCAGATCCTGCAGCATTACAATCATCAAAATGGTCTGGTTGAATATCTAAGTAAAAGTACACATATAACTCGGCTCAATTACATGCAATGATGACTACTTTTTTTCATCTTTAAAATAGTAAAATAGGATAAAAATGCTAAAGAAAAAACCTAAAATCTCTTTTTTGTTTAAAAACAATTAGCTCTACCTCAGATAAGGGACAGATCTGAATTCTTCCCATTTTATCACTTGAATTCAGAGGTAAGTTTCACACAGCACAACTACCTGCTAAGAAGCTGACAAGCCTCAGGTAGTGCACTAAAGATCTGTTGTAACAATTTAAATTTTAGAGACGACGAGCAGCAACATGTAATGGGTAAATATATATGAATTGGAGTCTGTGTATGAAGATCCAAAAATGAAAACTTGGTTAAATGTTGCACTTTAGCACACCACAGTCAACAATACATATTTTTTAAAAAATCAACAAAATAAGTGTCTGGCTCGAAAGGGTTGGATGGAATGAAAATTGCAATTTAACTCATCTTTATTTGCATTTACTGGTTTGAAATCAAAGTCTGACACTTATTGCAATTCAAAGTAAATTAGTATTTCAATAATGAAGAGTTTAAACTTGCTGTCTGAGTAAATAAACACAAGTTGGTGCAAAGACTGAAGAACAACTACAACCATTTTTATATCAGAACATTTGTAATACAAAACAACCCTTAGGCTTATTATTTCTGTAGTTGTTGACAAACCCAATACCACATTCTGGCACCTGACCCTGTCCTGTCCTGGTTTTTCATGTACTTATCCAATTACACTGAATATAGAACAGTACATCACAGGAACAGGCCCTTCGGCCCACAATGTTGTGCTGAACCAATTAAATTAGTAATCAAATGGCTAACTAATCTCTCCAGCCTATATAATGTCCATCTACTTCCATTTTCCTTACACCCATGTGAATCTAAACAGCTCTTTAAAGTCTCTACTATATCTGCCTCTATCACTACCCCAGGCAGCACATTCCAAGCACCCACAACTCTGTGCTAAAAAACACGCCCTCACATCTCCTTTGAAATTACTCCCTCTCATTTTAGATGTATGCCCTCTGGTATTAGACATTACAATCCTGGGAAAAAGATACTTTCCGTCTACTCTATCTAGCTTCTCATAATCTTATAAACCTCTATCAGACGCAAACACGAGGAATTCTGCAGATCGACAACTGCATTGGCGCTGCTTCCTGCACGCATGCTGAGTTCGTTGACTTTATTAACTATGCCTCCAACTTTCACCCTGCCCTCAAGTTTACCTGGTCCATTTCCGACACCTCCCTCCCCTTTCTAGATCTTTCTGTCTCTATCTCTGGAGACAGCTTATCTACTGATGTCTACTATAAGCCTACTGACTCTCACAGCTATCTGGACTATTCCTCTTCTCACCCTGTCTCTTGCAAAAATGCCATCCCCTTCTCATAATTCCTCAGTCTCTGCCGCATCTGCTCTCAGGATGAGGCTTTTCATTCCAGGACGAGGGAGATGTCCTCCTTTTTTAACGAAAGGGGCTTCCCTTCCTCCACTATCAACTCTGCTCTTAAACGCATCTCCTCCATTTCACGTACATCTGCTCTCACTCCATCCTCCCGCCACCCCACCAGGAATAGGGTTCCCCTGGTCCTCACCTACCACCCCACCAGCCTCCGGGTCCAACATATTATTCTCCGTAACTTCCGCCACCTCCAACGGGATCCCACCACTAAGCACATCTTTTCCTCCCCCCCCCTCTGCATTCTGCAGGGATCGCTCCCTACGCGACTCCCTTGTCCATTCGTTCCCCCGCCCCCCCCCAACTGATCTCCCTCCTGGCACTTATCCTTGTAAGCGGAACAAGTGCTACACATGCCCTTACACTTCCTCCCTTACCACCATTCAGGGCCCCAGACAGTCCTTCTATGTGAGGCGACACTTTACCTGTGAGTCGGCTCGGGTGAAATACTGCGTCTGGTGCTCCCGATGTGGCCTTTTATATATTGGCGAGACCCGACGCAGACTGGGAGACCGTTTTGCTGAACACCTATGCTGTGTCCGTCAGAGAAAGCAGGATCTCCCAGTGGCCACACATTTTAATTCCACATCCCATTCTGATATGGCCTCCTCTACTGTAAAGATGAAGCCACACTCAGGTTGGAGAAACAACACCTTATATTCCGTCTGGGTAGCCTCCAACCTGATGGCATGAACATTGACTTCTCTAACTTCCGCTAATGCCCCACCTCCCCCTCGTACCCCATCCGTTATTTATATACACACATTCTTTCTCTCTCTCTCCTTATTCTCCCTCTGACTATACCCCTTGCCCATCCTCTGGGTTTCCCCCCCTCCTCCTTTTCCTTCTCCCTGGGCCTCCTGTCCCATGATCCTCTCATATCCCTTTTGTCAATCACCTGTCCAGCTCTTGGCTCCATCCCTCCCCCTCCTGCCTTCTATCATTTCAGATCTTCCCCTCCCCCTTTCAAACTTCTTACTAGCTCTTCCTCCAGTTCGTCCTGATGAAGGGTCTCAGCCTGAAACGTTGAACGTACCTCTGCCTAGAGATGATGCCTGGCCTGCTGCGTTCACCAGCAACTTTGAGGTGTGTTGCTTAACCTCTATCAGATCTTCCTTCAGCATCCAACGCTCCAGGAAAAAAAAGCAACAAAAGCTTATCCAGCCTCTAATAATAGTACATGCTTTCTAATCCAGGCAGCACCTTGGTGATCCTCTTTTGTACCCTCTCCAAAGCCTCAACATCCTACCTATAATGGGCATCTGGAACTGTATGCAATTCTCCAGACACAGACTAGCTAGAGTTTTATAAAGCTGCATTTTATATATATATTTTTTTAAAATGTGATGATGCCTGTGTCACTATTTCAGTCTGAGAATTTACTCATTTCCACTCTGAAGTTTCTATCAATTAATTTATATTTATGCTACCTGGATTTTAAAACCCTGTGATAACATCAATAGAACCTTTCTATTTACTTGCCCTCAGCCCCTCAAATTTTATACACTTCAATTATGTCTCCAGTTCCAAATCAAATACAGTTGGCCCTCCTTATCCGCAAGGGATTGGTTCCGGGACCCCTTGCAGATACCAAAAAACTCAGATGCTCAAGTCCTTTATTCAACCTATCTAAATACTGTGGACCTTAGGACCCAGCAGAACCCCGGACCTTATTTAATCTGTCTCAGTGCGGTGGATATTAGGACCCGGTGGCGGAGCTCTGAATCCGCAGTATTTCTGTTCATGAAAATAATCATGATCATGATTGAAAATAAAGTGGAAATAATAAAGCGATCAGAAAGAAGTGAAACTCCATCGGTCATTGAAAAAGCGTTACGCTACTGTCGGTCAACGATTGGAACAATTTTAAAGGATAAAGTGAGAAAGGCCCTGCCCCGATGAAAGCTACAATTATTACTAAGCAACGCAGTGGTTTAATTATTGGGTTTTGGGGTTTGGGGTTTTTGATCCTCCACATTAACCCGGCATGAATACAGAGTGCGCTCAGAGCAATCTGTCACTGGATCAAACTCAGGAACTTCTGCTCCCGAACCCGGCGCTGAAACATACGTTTCTTAAGTGTTCTATATGCAAAGAAAGATAAAGTATATGCTATATACTAAGACAAACGTTTGACTAACTGAGGCTAAATAATACCAGATGTACCTGTTCCAACTTACTTAGTACGAGACCTTCCGGTTTTTTTTCGATCCCGATCCACGATAACCTACGCACATCCTCCTGTATACTTTAAATCATCTCTAGATTACTTATAATACCTAATACAATGTAAATTCTATGTAAACTAGTTGTTATACTGCATTGTTTAGGGAATAATGACAAGAAAAAAAGTCTGTACATGCTTGAACAACAAGTGCTGGAAGAGCACTTCCGGGTTTTCTCGATTCGCGGTTGGTTGATTCACGCATGCGGAACTCGCGGATAAGGAGGGCCAACTGTAGTCCCAATCTTTCACCTGTTATCAAAATATTTTGGGTCTTGGTAACAGATTCAAAAACTCCTCTGCATCTGCTCCAGTGCAATCACATTGTCCTGTAATGCAGTGACCAGATCTGTATTGGGGGTAAGGTATTGATGTGGATAGAGAATTGGTTAGCAGACAGGAAGCAAAGAGTGGGAATAAACGGGACCTTTTCAGAATGGCAGGCAGTGACTAGTGGGGTACCGCAAGGCTCAGTGCTGGGACCCCAGTTGTTTACAATATATATTAATGACTTGGATGAGGGAATTAAATGCAGCATCTCCAAGTTTGCAGATGACACGAAGCTGGGCGGCAGTGTTAGCTGTGAGGAGGATGCTAAGAGAATGCAGGGTGACTTGGATAGGTTGGGTGAGTGGGCAAATTCATGGCAGATGCAATTTAATGTGGATAAATGTGAAGTTATCCACTTTGGTGGCAAAAACAGGAAAACAGATTATTATCTGAATGGTGGCCGATTAGGAAAAGGGGAGGTGCAACGAGACCTGGGTGTCATTATACACCAGTCATTGAAAGTGGGCATGCTTGTACAGCAGGCGGTGAAAAAGGCGAATGGTATGCTGGCATTTATAGTGAGAGGATTCGAGTACAGGAGCAGGGAGGTACTACTGCAGTTGTACAAGGCCTTGGTGAGACCACACCTGGAGTATTGTGTGCAGTTTTGGTCCCCTAATCTGAGGAAAGACATTCTTGCCATAGAGGGAGTACAAAGAAGGTTCACCAGATTGATTCCTGGGATGGCAGGACTTTCATATGAAGAAAGACTGGATGAACTGGGCTTGTACTCGTTGGAATTTAGAAGATTGAGGGGGGATCTGATTGAAACGTATAAAATTCTAAAGGGATTGGACGGGCTAGATGCAGGAAGATTGTTCCCGATGTTGGGGAAGTCCAGAACGAGGGGTCACAGTTTGAGGATAAAGGGGAAGCCTTTTAGGACCGAGATTAGGAAAAACTTCTTCACACAGAGAGTGGTGAATCTGTGGAATTCTCTGCCACAGGAAACAGTTGAGGCCAGTTCGTTGGCTATATTTAAGAGGGAGTTAGATATGGCCCTTGTGGCTACGGGGATCGGGGGTATGGAGGGAAGGCTGGTGCAGGGTTCTGAGTTGGATGATCAGCCATGATCATAATAAATGGCGGTGCAGGCTCAAAGGGCCGAATGGCCTACTCCTGCACCTATTTTCTATGTTTCTATGTATACAAAAATTAAGTTGTAATCTGACCAGTGTTGTAAATTTCTAGGATAACTTTTCTACCCTTTTAACTCTACACCTGATCTAATGATGAAAAGTACCCGATATGCCTTTTTAACCATCTTATCAACCTGTCTCACTGTCAATGATCTGGAACATAGACTGAATAGTGCCTGTTAAGACAATAAAATAATGAATTACAAATACTTCCATAGAACATAGAAGAGTATAGGTAGTGGTACAGGCAGAGATCTGTTATGCCACAGTCTTAATGCTGTGAACTGCCAATTTCCATTTTCCTAAAGTTAAAAAACAACTATATTTTGGTATCTAACTGGTCTAGCTAATATCTATTGAATATTTTGAGATTAGTCAGTCCACTTAGCCACTGTTCAGCACAAGCCTCTATATAGCTTTGAGTGCTTAACCACGGCACACATTTTACACTTCTTTGAACAGGCCCGTGCTTTGCACAGTCGTATATTCTGTTTAAATACTTCTGCTTAATTTATGCATTGATCTTTCTGTATACTTGACTTTATTTTAAAAATACTGTTTGGATTTTAAAAGTAGCAAGTGACTAACAGATGCTTATTTTCGCAAACAACAGGAATTCTGGAGATGCTGGAAATTCAATCAACACACATAAAAGTTGCTGGTGAACGCAGCAGGCCAGGCAGCATCTCTAGGAAGAGGTGCAGTCGATGTTTCAGGCCGAGACCCTTCATCAGGACTGATGCTTATTTTCATCTTTTCTCCTCTTCACCTCTTCTCAGCCTACTTCTAATGCTTATTCTTCAGTGCCAAAACTATTTCCAATCACGGTTCATTGCCAAAGCCAGCTACTTATTTTGTTTCTGAACCTTCTGTTGGAATTCTCATTAACTTGAGAAAAATCCACATCCTGATCCACTGAATAGCCCTCAATTAAAACTTAATTATTGCTCAAAAAAATTAGTCTTTATCAATCAATATAAACATCCTTAGCTGTAAGCAGACAATGCTGAATTCTAATCAATGCTGGGATCTTACAAAAGGTACAAGAAACTGGTTTCAGGAATGGATAAATACATTCATAACAAAATTTAAACATTCTAAGATACAGGGCGACCTCGGGTATGAATGTCCAGCTCATGGACGTGTCCACATACGAGCGAGCTCCCATATTACTATATTTAAGTCTAACATGCACATGCTCATTCTTACCAACTAGCTTTCTCTCTCTCTCTACTTTAAGTAATTATCCTTCCTTATCAGTTATGTTTTTGATGCTTTTCATTACAACATTATGGAGATATGGTTATATATCTCAAGCATGGAGAGGATGTTTCCTATAGCAGCGGAGTCCGGGACCAGAGGGCACAGCCTCAGAATAGGGGGACATCCTATTAGAACAGAGATGAGGAGGAATTTCTTTAGCCTAAGGTTGATGAATCTGTGGAATTCACTGCCACGAGCAGCTGTTGAGGCCAAGTCGTTGAGTATATTTAAGCAGAGGCTGAAAGGTTCTTGATTAGTAAGGGCGTCTAAGGCAGAATGTGGGTTTAGAGAGAGAGATATTAAGTCAGCCATGATGGAATGCCAGAGTGGGCTTGATGGGCCAAATGGTCAAATTCTGCTCTTATGATTTTACTTATTTTCTGACTTTACGGACAAATCAACTTAGAAACACCTGTAAAAGCTGAACCATTCATTATCCAGGAATGGTCTGTTCTCCTTTCCATCTCTACCATCATGAACCCAAACTACTTCCAGCAAAACATTTTACAAAGTTATGACTACTACCAACACTCAAGGTTCTTCAGATAGAAATTTTAATATCAGAAGTTGGTCTTGCCTGACAGTGGGCCCTATCACATGCCAAACACATCCAATCATGTGATTGGATGCCTACCACATCCAATCCTAACTTTTTTGCTCATCTACATTAATCTCATTTGCACACACCAAGATCATATACACCTTGTGTATTTAATTGGCAAAATGCTCCTTAAACACAGTGACTATATTCAATTCCTCCATCTGCCTTCGAACCGTTGAACAACACAGATACTGACCGCTCATCTTTAACCTGTGCTCTTGTATTTGATACCCCTAACAGGGGAAAAAAAATTGACCACCTACCAATCCATGCTTTACATACTTCTATCTCGCACAATCATATCTCTGTGATAATGTGGCAACCAGAACTGCACACAATACTTCAAAGTGCAGTCTGAACTGTGCTCAGGAAGAATTTAAATTAACTTCACATCTTAAATGAATAACTTGCCATGCAAAGACATAAGCAGCTATTACACTTACATAAACCAGGAGTTCCCAACCCTTTTTACTCCATGGACCAATACCATCAATCAAGGGGTCCGTGGACCTCAGGCTGGGAACCCTTGATATAAACAGTTTCTTAAATTAAGATAGTTTTATCCTGTTGATTTTTTATTTTTTTTTTCCACTTAAGGCAATAATTTAAGACTGATTTTCTTAGTACCGGGCAATAAACAAAATTAGTATTCAGGCACAGCAAGTAAATTGAATACTGGTCATTACTGCAAGGGAGTGTAATATAGACATAGAAAAGATTGGCTTTGTCTCAAAGACTTCCAGGAATAGCAAGAGTATTGCATACAGTTGCACCCTCCTTCGATACGGTTCTATTTAAAAACATAGAAAACCTACAGCACAACACAAGCCCTTCGGTCCACAAAGTTGTGCTGAACATGTCCCTACCTTAGAAATTACTACGCTTACCTAAAGCCCTCTATTTTTCTAAGTTCCATGTACCTATCCAAAAGTCTCTTAAAAGACCCTATCGTATCCGCCTCCACCGCTGTTGCCGGCAGCCCATTCCACGCACTCACCACTCTCTGAGTAAAAAAAAAACTTACCCCTGACATCTCCTCTGTACCTTCTCCCCAGCACCTTAAACCTGTGTCCTCTTGTGACAACCATTTCAGCCCTGGGAAAAAGCCTCTGACTATCCACGTGATCAATGCCTCTCATCATCTTGTACACCTCTATCAGGTCACCTCTCACCCTCCGTCACTCCAAGGAGAAAAAGCCAAGTTCACTCAACCTATTCTCATAAGGCATGCTTCCCAATCCCAATTCCAACTATTTGTGTTAGAAGAACGAAATTAGTTCACAAAATTAAGTCTTGCCAAAATGAACTGAATTTACCAAGATTATTTAAGACTGGACTTATACTCCTTGCAGTTTAGAATAAATACTGATCTGAATGAAATATACAACTCTGAAGTGACTTGACAGGGTTGATGTTGAGATCTTTCCTTTGGAGGAGTCCTGGATGAGAGGGCATTACATTAGGATAAACAGCAGCTGGATGAGATTGGAATGAGGACTAACTTTCTCATTTCTCCTAAGACAATGGTAGCCTCGGCAGATAAAGCTTTGAGAACACTGAGGTGTAGGGGCTAAGGAGGAAAATGAACAAGCAGAACAAATGCCACACTTGCCGCTACACCTCCTCTCTCACTACCATTCAGGGCCTCAAACAATCCTTCCAGATGAGGTGACACTTCACCTGTGAGTCTGTTGGGGTCATTCATTGTATCTGATGCTCCCGGTGTGGCCTCCTGTGAGATCTGATCTAGGTTAGGGGACCGTTTCGCCAAGCACCTATGCTCCGTCCGCCACAAAAAGCAGGATCTCCTGGTGACCACCCATTCCAATTCCGCTTCCCATTCCCATTCCAACATTTCAGTCCATGGCCTCCTCTACTGCCATGAGGCCACATTCAGGTCGGAGGTGCAACACCTTATATTCCGTCTGGGTAGCCTCCTACCTGATGGCATGAACGTCGATTTCCTGAACTTCCTGTAACTGCCCCTCCCCCTCTCACCACCATCATTCCCCATTCCTTTTCCCCCTCTCTCACCTCCCTCTGATGCTCCTCCCCCTTCCCTTTCATCCATGGTCTTCTATCCTATATCAAACTCCCCCTCCTCCAGCCCTTTATCTTTCACCAATCAACTTCCCAACTCTTTGCTTCACCCACTCCCCCTCTCCCAGTTTCACCTATCACCTGCCACCTTGTACTACTTCATCCCCTCCCCCACCTTCTTACTCTAACTTCTCCCCTTCCTTTCCTGTCCTGAAGAAGGGCCTCAGCCCAAAACGTCAACTGTTTATTCTTTTCCTTTGATGCTGCCTGGCCTGCTGAGTTCCTGTGTATATTTCTTTGGATTTTGAACATCTACAGATTTTCCAATGTTTGTGAACCATTATTTCTCATCAAGTTTGAAGTACTATGATTCACTACTCCTCATCCTTGCATTATTTATGATATTCTTCCTACAGAGCTATCAATATGTAGAATGACAAACAGATACGAGAAACAAATGCTATGGAAGTATAAAATGTACAATAGAGAAGACACTATTCTCATCCAAAATGTTATGCTGGCACAAAGCCAATGTATATCTTACTACAATTATATTTATTACATCTTGGGACTGAATCTCAAATGTTTCAAATACTTAAAAAATATTTTTGTGATAAATGACAATATCAAATTTTGGACCGATTCATTTTGGAATTTTTGCAAAATTTTCACGAGTTTATAAGGAAAATCATTTCAAAAACAGAAATTAACTTTAATACACAACTCCTTTAAAGCAGAAATAATACCATAAGGTGCTTAAGACAGGGAAAAAGGAGTCAGCCTAAAGAGGAACGACTTAAAAATTTGGTCAAAAGGCTATTTTTATTAATTCTAAAAGAAGAGTAGGCAGAGACTGTACTTACCATGGAAAGTAGTTAATTCGTACCCTGCTCTTGTAAATAACAATTCCACTTGACAGCACACCAATCATAATTTCTGTGTTACTTTGATCCTAAAAAGGAGATAATTTCGTATCAAACTTTGGGTCTCCAATTGGCATCTAAGGCGAAAGGCATAAATCTACAGACCCAGTCTTCCAGGACTTTACCTCTATGTGAAATATCCTCAATTCCCAGACTTAGAAAAGTCATGAAATTATGAAAATATACTAAAATCCAAATCAAAATTTGAAATGCAACATCCTTCTGATATGAGCCAAATATTAAAATTGCTTATTAGAACATTGCCGCCGTCTGAACTTCCACTATTTTCTTAAGGACTAGATTAATAATGTAAAAGAAGCATTAGACAGCATTTTGGGGAACCTCAGCTGTACGGAACACTGAAGTCAGGGCAAGTAGAAAAGTGAAAGTCTGCCAATGACTAATTTGCAGCCTTTGAGACAAGATTACAATGTCTCTAAATAATCCTCTTGCACAGAGCATCAAATTTTCCATTTTTATATTTGTTTGGTCCAAAATGTGGCAAAGTGCTATGAATATCAAAATTAAGTAACTTTAGTCTGTTGCTATACGTGTATCTGACGACTAAAATTGTTGCTCTAAACCCTTCCCCTATCAATTTACGCTTGCAGAAGCAAGGGCACCAACCATGATTCTTGTAACATAAACCCAAGTACAAGAGATCCAATATCACAAGAGCAACCCCAGATGGGGTTCCATCAGGATGGAATCTCAGTCACTCACATCAGGCATGGAAAGAGGGATTCATTCATTGGATCATATTCATCTCTGAAGAGCCATATTACATTATAAAGCTTATAGCTTCAAATGACTGATGAAAACAAAACAGGATTAAACGTCAGGTGCTTGATAGCAATAGACATCTCATTCAGTCTGTCACTCCATCTTGTTCACACATGATTTCACATTACACATTCATGCATTCCTCATTGAAATTGAACCACTAATGCAGTAAGCATGTCTGACAGTTCGGTAAAAATACACCCGCCAACCAATGGCTTTAGTCAACTTAAACTAAGTTACAACTCTGAATGCCAAGCATGAAACTCATATCTAACTACTCATACAAAAGGTTAAAGATATCTGGTGCATTCTCATCACCAGTACCTCTTTAAAATACAGATTAAAATCTACAATTAATCATTGCTAAATTCACTCTGCAATGACTAGCCTGCTGAGGATTTCCAGCATTTTTTGATTTTATTTTAGATTTCCAACATCTGCAGTTTAAAATGTTTTTGCACTATACAATGCAGATTTGTGGTGAGAAAGAATCCAAAATATAGTTAATTTAACTTCTGATTATTCAGTAAAAAATGTGTAATAGATATAATGCTGGGCACCATCTCAAAGCACCATCATAGAGCACACAGTTAACTTTCATGATTTTGTCAGAGAGCGTTAACAAAGGAGAAATAGGACTTTGAGTCAGTCCCACTGTTAGCCAAGATATTGGCTGATCTTGTACCTCAGTGCCATTTTCCTGTTCCATCACTACGTCCCTTGAAATTAAAAAAAGCAAGCTTTGCCTTGAATATACTCAATGGCATCTTGGACAGCACATTCCAGCGTGATCCCTCATCATGGTTATGAATCACCATCATTCAATTTTGAAACTGACTCATTTATAGATACATTAGCTGTGCAGAAACAACAACCTTAAATTCATAATTCAAGATCACCTCTCAGGTCTTTATGTTCTGCTTCCTTGGAATCAAGTTGGATTATATAATGTTCCATATTGGACAGTGCATGCAAACATTTTCTAACAGAATTACACAACATTTTCTCAGGCTACACTTGCACTTGATTAACACTGGCCGTCCAACAAATTAATTACATGGGAATTTGCTGACTGCAGTAAGCAAATACAATACCAGATGAAAATATATTGCACTAGGCCTAGGCGATTAGCAAATGTGATCGTGATGTCACCCCTTCCCAAATCTCAAGTTTTGTGTGATCTGAAATTAGAAGTATAAAAATCCTTCAAAGAAATGTATGATTTCACTAAGTATACACCTTTTTTGAGCTTGCGAAGTTTAGAAGCGATGCAGAACATAAATTTAATGATCAATTAACACTACTTTGTAGAAACAATGAAGAGCTTCAATTAGCGACATCTAAAGCAACATGAAGTAAAAGATTTAAACTTACCCTTGCAAAGTGCAATTCAACTCCATATAGTTCTAAACTACGGGCTGTGTTTAAATAATTAAATTCAGATTCTGCTGGAGACAGTCCTCTGTTTATAAGGAAAAAATAATTTATACAGAGAAATAAAACACAGTAATATTTTAATCACAACAAAAATTCCAACATAGAATGCACACTGGACCAACTCACTTATGCTGCTGATGTAATTTTGCTATCTCTTTTTCAAAGTCTTGAGGCTGGTTGGCAATAAAAGAATAATCAGCGAGGTAACCGGGCAAGTGCTCGGAATTGTTGTAGTCTCCTAGTTCCGCTTTGAAAGAAAATTAATTGTTATAGTTAGAACCAAAAAACACCTTGCTTTGAAATAAAAATACATGGTATAAACATTTAGATAATGCTCCTTCTCTTTAATTCCTTATTTCTTTTCATAGACACTGGACATTCACATCTTTTCATCATTGAAATTTAGGTTACTTTTTACAGGAGACTAGAATAACCAATTTTTACCCTCATCACTCATGCTAGATGCTTTCTAATAAGGAAGGAACAAGAATGCAGATTACTTCTACTAATGACAGACCATTCCACTGCATCATTCCAATACCAACTTCTTTTAGACTTTTTGACATGTTTAACTGATCTTTTTGCAAATCCTGTGACTAATGAAGACAATCAATTTTTCAGTAAGTCTTAAAGCCTGTGCAGTTGAATAATTCAAGATTTAAGATTGTTTAATGTCATTTCCTGTACATCAGTGTAAAGAATGAAATAATTGTTACTCCAGATCTGATGCAGCACTAAAACAACACAAAAGATAAAGAACACAATAAACATAATCGTAAATAAATTCACAAGATAGCTTATATACGTAGACTGCTTGCAGTTTCCACTGCTGTGCCGCTGATGTAAAGGGGGGGGGGGGGTGAGTGGAGTGTGTTCTCCTGAAGTCAATCACCATCTCCCTCGTCTTGCTGACATTGAGAAAGAGGTTACTTGCCTGGCACCAGGCTTCGAGTTTTTCACCCCGTCTCTGTAGGGCATCATTATTGATGAGCCCTGCCAATCCCATTTTGAAAAATCGGTTCCTGTTTATGTGTTCCTGTTTACCCTAGCTAAACAAAATAAGGAAATTACTTAGGTATTTCTCATTTCCTTTGGAAACAAGCAGCCATCTGTACTCCGGGCAGGACCAGTTCAACAAAATTGGTGTTACCCATTTTCTCATGAGAATCAGGGAGAGCTAACCAATTACAGGAATTGGGTGGGAGGAGTCAGGGGATGGCAGTGGACAGCGGGTTCCTGTTGTTTTTTTTAATTTATATATATATATATATATATCATCATTAGTAAAGTTGCTTATGATTTAGGGCATATTCTGGAGATGCAATATAGCAGATATTAATTTCAACAGCAATCAGCCTTCAGATCTGAATATAGATTGTAGATGGAATTTAAAATGCAGCTCAGAAGAGTATATTGTAGACTAGAAGACACCCAATTGACTGAAGTGTCTGCTTAGGCATGAATGTAATCAACATCCCCATAGCATGAATATGATTCAGAGACCACAGTAATTAACACTGATTTTGCATGCGTTGGTGGGAAAACCCAGGAATTTAAAAACTACATGCAACTCAAAAGCATTGAGGGCTTTGTGACTATAGAAATTATCCTGTTACATTTGATTTTTCACATATAAAAATGGCCTGTAACGTTGGATCAGGGATTCTCTCTCTCTCTCATGACTCCAAAGGCTGTCAGCTCGTGTGTGTCCCAAATAAAGACTTTTATATCTACCTGCTACATCTCTCTGGTGACTTCATTCACAGTTACAACAATGACAACAAAATTGGCTATGTGATGGACACTGAAAATGAATGCCTAAGATTACAATGGGATCAAGATCAGATGGTAATGTGGGAAAAGGAATGGCAAATAAGATTAACTTGCACGAGATCAGTGATGTATTTTGGGAAGTTAAAACTTACAGAGTAAATGACGGACACTGGGGAATGTTGCAAAAGGAGGAGAGCGTGTGGTGGAAGTACGTGGTGATGCAGGTAAACAAGGTGAAAAAGGAGAATAACACAATTGTCTTTGAGACAGGGCACAGTGTACAAGAATTGGGATATCATGTTACAGCTCAACAGGGTATTGGAGAGACTGCACCAGGAGCAGTGTGACAATTCTGCTGCCATTCCTTAGGGAAGATGCAATTAAGCTCAAGATGAGGCAAAAAGATTCACAAGAATGCTCCCTTGACAAGAGCTTTGATTTACCTGGACAGAAGGAAACTGGTGGAAGGGTGGGGGGGGGGGTGGAGAGAGGGACCCCAGGTTTATCAAATCATGTTGGATGACCAGCCACACACTTTCTTAAAAGATATAAAGGGGCCTCAAGGAGCTAGTTTTTCCACCCAGGGGGTAGTGTAGATCTGGAAGGAGCTGCCAGTAGAACTGTTAGAGGTAGATATAATTTCAACTATTAAAAAACATTTTTTGACAGGTTGGTGGATTGTAAAGCTCTTGAGGCTTATGGACTAAATGAGACTAGTACCGAAAAGCACTTTGGTCAGCAAATAAGACTTGGGCCAAAGGCCTGTTTTTATGACTCAATGTCCTAACTCTAACCCAACCACTCAGATTCTATTGGCTGCCTGCCAGCAACCTGCTGCAGGAATGATTTAGTGGTGAATTAACCTGCAAGTCTCCAAGAGGACCACAATCTTGTGGTGGGTTTGGAGGCTTGTGTGCCTCAATGACCTGAAGAGTTACACATCTTGGTGGCTGGAGTCAGGGCCTTGTAGTCTGACTCTTGGTAAGATCACCCATGCCAAACAGGTCAAAGGGTAGAGGCCAGACTAAAAGTGTTTCCGGGGTTTAGGTCAAGGCTAACAACCCTGACTGGTCAAAAAAAATTGTTAATGAAACAGCAATAAAGAACCCTATAACTGTGGTGCCAGAAAGCTTGTGAAACCTGTCGTATTTTCTCTATTACTGCATAAATATGAGTTAAAATGGGATCAGATCTTCATGCAAGTCCTAAAACTAGATAAATTTTTAACACAAAAATATTATACTTGTTCATTTATTGAGAAAATCATCCAATATTACATGTATTTGTTGGAAAAAGTATGTGAACCTCTGGGGTAATGCCTTCTACAAAAGCTATTTGGATTCAGTTATTCCAATCAATGAGTTGAAATTGAAGGTGTGGGTTGCACAGGTGCCCTGCCCTATAAAAATGACATTTAAAGTCAGGTAACTGACAGAGCTTGTGCTTCTCAAGAAAGATCTGTTTATGTGCACGTTGCTTCGGTCAAAATAACTTTCAGAAGGCCTTAGAAGAATTGTAGAGATGCATGAAGCTGGAAAAGGCTGCAAAAGCATTTCTAAAGAACTGAGTGTGCATCAGTCCACAGTAAGATAATTTGTCTACAAATGGAGGAAACTCAGTACCATTGCTACTCTCCCTAGGAGTGGGTATCCTGCAAAGGTCACACGAAGAGCACAACATGCAACGCTGTAGGTGAAAAATAATCCAAGGGTAACAGCAAACAACCTGCAGAAATCTCTAGAACTTGCTAAAGTCTCTGTTCGTGTCCACTATCTAAGAAAAACACTGATCAAGAATGGTGTTCACGGAAGAACACGACCGCGGAAACCACTGCTCTCCAAAAAAAAAACTTTTCTGTGCGTCCCAAGTCTGCAAAAGGCCACCTGGATGTTCTGCAACTTTTCTGGAAACATATTCTGTGGACAGATGACACAAAAGTTGAACTTTCTGACAGAAACACACATTGCTATGTTTGGAAGAAACACCAACACCAAAACCTTACCTCAATTGTGAAGCATGGTGGAAGAACTACCATGGTTTGGGGCTGGTTTGGGGCTGCTTTGTTGCGTCAGGGCCTGGACAGCTTGCAATCATTGAGGGAACAATGTACAGTATCAAAATTGTATCACACTTTACAGGAGAATGGTAGGGTAGCATTCTGTCACCTGAAGCTTAATAGAAGCTCGATAATGCCACAAGACAATGATCCGAAAGACAAGAGTAAATCAACAACAGAATGCTTTAAAAAGGACATTTGTGTTTTGGAATGGCCAAGTCAAATGTCCTGACTTTAATCCTATAGAAATGACATGGAACAATCTGAAGCAAGCAGTTCATGTAAGACATAGACATAGAGTAGTACAGGCCCTTCGGCCCACAATGTTCTGCCGACCCTCAAACCCTGCCTCCCATATAACCTCCCACCTTAAATTCCTCCATATACCTGTCTAGTAGTCTCTTAAACTTCACGAGTGTATCTGCCTCCACCACTGACTCAGGCAGTGCATTCCACGCACCAACCACTCTCTGAGTAAAAAAAAATTTTCCTCTAATATCCCCCTTGAACTTCCCACTGCCATGTCCTCTTGTACTGAGCAGTGGTGCCCTGGGGAAGAGGCACAGGCTATCCACTCTATCTATTCCTCTTATTATCTTGTACACCTCTATCATGTCTCCTCTCATCCTCCTTCTCTCCAAAGAGTAAAGCCCTAGCTCCCTTAATCTCTGATCATAATCCACACTCTCTAAACCAGGCAGCATCCTGGTAAATATCCTCTGTACCCTTTCCAAAGCTTCCACATCCTTCCTATAGTGAGGCGACCAGAAACGGACACAGTACTCCATGTGTGGCCTAACCAGAGTTTTATAGAGCTGCATCAATACCTCGCGACTCTTAAACTCTATCCCTCGACTTATGAAAGCTAACACCCCATAAGCTTTCTTAACTACCCTATCTACCTGTGAGGCAACTTTCAGGGATCTGTGGACATGTATTCCCAGATCCCTCTGCTCCTCCACACTACCAAGTATCCTGCCATTTACTTTGTACTCTGCCTTGGAGTTTGTCCTTCCAAAGTGTACCACCTCACACTTCTCCGGGTTGAACTCCATCTGCCACTTCTCAGCCCACTTCTGCACCCTATCAATGTCTCTCTGCAATCTTCAACAACACCACCAACCTTTGTGTCGTCTGCAAACTTGCCAACCCATCCTTCTACCCCCACATCCAGGTCGTTAATAAAAATCACAAAAAGTAGAGGTCCCAGAACCGATCCTTGTGGGACATCACTAGTCACAACCCTTCAATCTGAATGTACTCCCTCCATCATGACCCTCTGCTTTCTGCAGACAAGCCAATTCTGAATCCACCTGGCCAAACTTCCCTGGATCCCATACCTTCTGGTTTTCTGAATAAGCCTACCGCGTGGAACCTTGTCAAATGCCTTACTAAAATCCATATAGATCACATCCAATAAGGAAGCCCACCAACATCCTAGAGTGAAAGTAGTTTTTTTTTTAAAAAAAAAGGAGGAATGGCCTAAAATTCCTTCAAGCCCATGTGCAAGACTGATCAACAGTTACTGGAAACGTTTGGTTGAAGTTATTGCTGTGCAAGGGAGTCACACTAGTTACTGAAAGCAAAGGTTCACATACTTTTTCCAACAAATACATGTAATATTAGATCATTTTTTTCAATAAATAAATGAACAAGTATTATGTATTTTATGTTATTTATTTAATTGGGTTCTCTGTCTAGGTTTAGGACTTACGTTAAGGACTTATTATTTCTGCAGAAGTAGGGAAAATTCTACAGGGTTCACAGACTTTCTAGCACAACTGTATCTGTGTGTGATGGTATCCCTGAGTCTCCACTTGGGATTTGCACAACTGACTGAAGTGAAAACCAAGAGGAAGCCACTGGCATGATGAAGGAAGCCATGATCAAGATCAAAACTGATTTTTGAAATGTACAAACCATATAGAACACTTGCAAGCTAGCACAAATAACTGAAGAAATGTGTTGTTACAGCCTACATACACTGGGCATCAGTGAAAACAAATGGGCAGGGTCTGGCAAACTAAAAGCAGCAACTGGTGAAGCAGTTTTATACTCTGGAAGAGAAGATGTTCAGCATCAAGATGCTGTGGCTGTCATTTAAAAATGCTTGCCGGAGTGGAAACCAATCAACAGTAGGCTGATGAGAGTCAGGCTGAAAGGAAAGCAAGTGAAGGTGACTGTGACCCAGTGCTCTGCTCCAACTAATGATAGTGACATTGAAGAAAAGGATGTCTTCGACGGACAGCTGTAATCAGAGGTGGAGTTAACACCATGCCATGACATAATCATCATCATAGGAGATCTAAATGCCAAAGTGGAAAATAACAACTCACATCTCACTGGGGTCATGTGCATACATGGATGTTGAGTGATGATTAACAATGGTGAAAGACTGGTGGAATTCTGTGCCATGATCAATCTGGTCATAGAAGGGACTCTCAATCCACATCATGAAATCCACAAACTGACAAGGTGCTCACCCAAAGGACATGACAAGAATCAGATTGACCATTTAATGATCAATGGTATGTGGAGACAATCCTTGCAGGATATAAAGATGAAGAGATACAGGAACTGATCACCACCTTGTTGTAGCTGTGGTGAAACTCAAGCTGAGAAGCACTGGGACTGGAATGCATTTACAAAGACGCTTTTGATGTTGATACGTTCTGCCTTCACGATTCAGCTTAAGAACAGATTCTAGACCTTGCAAGACCCTGAGGACGTCAGTAAACAAGATCCACACAATGTGAAAACGGATTGCCTCAGTCCTCAAAGACAGCAGTGAGGCTTGTCTAGGATACAGAGTTGGAAAGAACAAAGAATGGATACAACAGGAAACGTGGACAGCCTTAGAAGAAAGATGGAGAATTAAGAAAAAAGTGTTAGATGCAAAGTCAACTCGAATTAAGGAGAAACTTCAGCTAACAAGAAAATGAAGAGACTTGTAAGAAAGGATAAGAGAGTCTACATGGAAAACCTTGCAGAGGAGACCAAAACAGCAGCAATCAAGGTGATCAGGGAAATATTTACAATATTTCAAAATTGATCTGCGGAAAGTTTCAGGCCAGATCCAGTGGTCCTGTGAGAAATAAGAACAGTCTGCTTTTGACAACTGCGAAAGAGCAAGAGGCACGATGGACGAAGTATTTCAGAGAATTACCATTTAGATCACCACCAAATGAAAAAAAACAGTATACAAGAGGCAGCAGAGGACCTCGACATCAACACAGATCCACCCAGAAAGAAGAGTTGTTATTGCATTTAAATCATTAAAGAACATCAAAGCTCCAGTACATGACAATTTGAACATTGAACTGTTCAAAGCTGAACCAACAGTTGCAGCAGCCATCCTATAACCATTGTTTAGTATAATCTGGGGATGGGGACAAGTACTCAAGGACTGGACAAAGGGAGTAATTGTTAGGATCCCCAAGAAAGGAGTGCTAACTGATTACAACAACTATCATGGCATCAGACATTTATCAGGGCCCAGCCAGATTCTCGCCAAAGTCATTATCCAACAGGTTACAGATGCTGTCAATGTGCGCTTGAGGGAAGAGTGAGTTGGCTTCGGGAGAAGCAGAGTCTGTGTCGACCAGATCTTCATGCTGCATAACATCACAGAACAGTGCACAGAGTGAGAGACAACTGTATGTGAATTTTGCGGACTTTGAAAAGCTTCTGGTAGTATCCATAAGGAAAGCCTCTAGCAAATTCTCAGATCATACGGGATCCCCTCCAAAACTGTCCAGTTTATCCAGAGTTTCCATGCTAACTTCACCTGCACAGTTTGAGACAGCAATTTGAGCTTTGAATTCAAGACAAGAGTCAGTCAAGGCTGTGTGATGTCGGTGATATTATTTAACCTGGTGATTGACTGGGTTATGAGGCAAACAACTAAAGATAAGCAGAGGGGCATTAGGTGAACTCTATTCTCTACTTGGCAGATGACCCCCACATTACTATCACATACATACCAGCACATGCAAGAGAAAACACAGCACTTGTTTCCTTTGGTGGACAGGTTGGAATCAGTGAGCCAGAGAAAGACTGAGACCATGACCCTCCTGCAGGGTCCCTTCCTCCTGTCAAGGTATATAGCGTTAACTTACCCAGCAGCGGCAGATTCACCTACTTGGGCAGGATGGTGGGACCAAGAACAAAGCTCAAAGCAAATTTATCAAAGTATACATGTCACCATGTACAACCCTGAGATTCATTTTCTTGCAGGCATACACAGTCAATCCAAGCACAATAGAATTAATGAAAGATTGCAACCAACAGGACAAACAACCAATGTATAAAACACTACAAACTGTGCAAATGCAAAAGAAAAAATAATAATAAATAAGCAAAAATATCAAGAACATGAGATGAAGAATCCTTGAAAGTGAGTCCATAGGTTGTGGGAACAGTAATGATGGGTGAATAAAGTTTTTAAAGTTTAAAGTACATTTAATGTTACAGTATCTACATATTATACAACCTTGAGATTCACTCCTTAGAGGCAGCCTTAAAAGAACCCATTAAAATCAAAAGACCGTCAAACATCCAGTGCACAGAGAGGGTAAAAAAAAATGCAAACAATAAAAGTAAGCATATAGCACTCAGAACTGAAGTCTTACAAAAAACACGAAGCCAGGCATCACTGCAGCTGGAGCAGGCCACAGCCTCAGTACATTGCAGAGCCGAGTAAACGTCACGGGACCATAGGCTCGAAGCCAGAGCAGGCCACAGCATGAATACATCGCAGAGCCGAGTAAACGTCACGGGACCACAGGCTCGAAGCCAGAGCAGGCCACAGCCGGAGTACACTGCAGAGCCGAGTAAACGTCACGGGACCACAGGCTCGAAGACAGAGCAGGCCACAGCCGGAATACACTGCAGAGCCGAGTAAACATCATGGGACCACAGGCTCTAAGCCAGAGCAGGCCACAGCCTCAGTTCAGTGCAGAGCCGAGTAAAAGTCGTGGAGCAGTGAGCAGAACCAGGCAGAACTGGCCTGTCCCTCACCTCCAGTCCTGACACCCTGACCTTTTCACTCTGGCCTGGTGCTTAATTTGTCCAAACACTGGGTCATTCATCTTTCTCGGAAAGCTCTTGGGCCTGGACCCCACCACCACAATTTGGCCCATACCCAACCTTTCCAATTTGGCCCAGTGCTCAAGTTGATTAGAGATTGGGACTTCCTTCCTCCCGCCTCTGCTTGCCTTGCCCTCACCTCCACTCACCTAGCCTTGCCTTTGTTGGCTGTGATCATTATTAATAAAGTGTTATTAATAAGGTATTTAATAGATTTCTTTGCTTTGTATTTTGCCACCAATGAGTAGATGTTGGGCATTACCAGCTCCATCTTAAACCAAAAGGTTATCTCCTCTGGTTCAAGAGCCAGATGATTGAGGGGTAATAACTGTTCCTGAACCTGATGGTGCGAGTCCCTGACGATGAATGCTCCTTTCCTGTGACAACGCTCAGTGTAGATGTGTTCAATGTGGGGCTGACTTTACCGTCATGGGACTGGGACGTATCCACTACTTTTTGTTGGATTATCCATTCAAGGGCATTGGTGTTTCCATACCAGGCGGTGATGCAGCCACTCGATATACTTTCCACCACACATATATAGAAGGTGTCACAGTTTTAGATGTCGTACCAAATTAACGCAAACTTCTAAGGAAGGAAGACCCTGATGGGAGTTGTATACAGCCCCACGAACAATAGCCAGGATGTGGGACATAAATTTCAAAGGAAAATAGAAAAGTCACGTTATCAAGAGTAATGTTACAATAGTTAAGGCAGATTTCAACCTGCATGTAGCTTGGGAAAATCAGGTAGGTGCTGAATCCCAAGAGAGGGAACTTGCAAAAGGCCTACAAAATGGATTTTTAGAGAAGCTCATAGTTGACCCCACTAGGGGAAAGGTAATCCTAGATTGGGTAATGAACCAGATTTGATGAGGGAGCTTAAGGTAAAAGAACCCTTAGGAGGCAGTAATCATCATATGATAGAAATCACCCCGTGGTTTGAGAGGGAGAAGATAAAATCAGATGTATCAGTATAAAAGTGGAGTGAAGTGAATTAGGCATGAGAGAAGAGCTGGCCAAAGTTGAGTGGAAGGGAATACTAGCAAGGATGGCACAAGAACAGCAATGTCTGGAGTCTTTGGGGGCAACTTGGAAGGTGCAGGACAGATATATCCCAAAGATGAAGATTTCTAAAGGGAGGATAAGGCAACCGTGGCAACCAAGGGAAGTCAAATTTCGTATGAAAGCAAAAGAGAGGGCATATAAAATAGCAAAAATTAGTGGTAAGTTAGAGGGTTAGGCAACTTTTAAAAACCAAAGAAGGCAACTACAAAAAACCATAAGAAGAGAAAAGATTAAATGAGGTAAGCTAGCCAATAATATTAAAGAGGATACCAAAAGTTTTTTTTCAAATACTGTACATGAATAGCAAAAGAGAGACGAGAGTGGATATTGGACTGCTGGAAAATGACACTGTAGATGTAATAATGGGGGACAAAAATGACAAACTTTGTAAGTATTTTGCGTCAGTTTTTAACTGTGGAAGACACTAGCAGCATGCCAGAAATTTGAGTGTCAGCAGGCAAATGTGACTGTAGTTGCTATTACTAAGGGGAAGGTGCTTGGGATGGAGAATGCTCTGAAGTTAGGTAAGTCACCTGTACCCCAGAGTTCTGTAAGAGGTAGATGAAGAGATTGGTGAGGTATTAGTAATGATCTTCCAAGAATCATTAAATTCTGGAATGGTTCCAGAGGACTGGAAAATTGCAAATATCTCTCCATCCTCTAAGGGAGGTAGGCAGAAGAAAGGAAATTACTGGGCAGTTAGACTGACATCAGTGGTTGGGAAGATGGTGGAGTCGATTATTAAGGATAAGGGTTTGAGTGACTTCGAGGCACCTGGAAAAATAGGCCAAAGTCAGCATGGTTTCCTTAAATTTCTGCCTGACAAATCTGTTGGAATTCTTTGAGGAAATAACAGGCAGGATAGACAAAGGAGAGTCAGTGTATGTTACTTACTTAGATTTTCACAAGGCCTTTGAGAAGGTGCTGCACATGGTAACAACCCATGATATTACAGGAAAGATACTAGCACGAATAGAAGACGGGCTGACTGGTAAAAGGCAAAGAGTGGGAATAAAGGGAGCCATTTATGGTTGGCTGCCAGTGACCAACGTTGTGCTGGAGGGGTCAGTATTTGGACCACTTCTTACAGGTCATATGTCAATGATTTGGATGAAGGAATTGATGGTTTGTGGTCAAGTTTAAAGATGTTAGAAAGCTTGGTGGAAGGCCAGGTAGACTTGAGGAAGCAGGGAGTCTGCAGAAGGACTTGGATGCAACAACTTGGATGTTTAAGCACACAATGGCAGGCCAGAGACACACTTTGCAACCTGCCATACCATCACACCTTCACCTGCAGGCTGCCTCCTTTAATTAAGTAGATGTCATTGGGTATATTTAAAATGGAGATTGACAGATTCTCAGTAGCAAGAGTGTCAAAGGTTATGGGGAGAAGGCCAGGAAACAAGTTGAGAGGGATAAATAAATTAGCTGTGACTGAGTGGTGAAGCATACTCAACCGGCTGAATGGTCTAATTCTGTTCCTATGTTTTATAAACCACATTGAGTGAAGAGTGATTTATAATCTAGGTGCTGGACAAGGATCATCCATGCAGACTTTCTGAATGTTAAGCATTTCCATTTTGCACAGGCAAACCCCGTGCCATGGCTTACGGTGAACAGAAATTAGCTTTACCCTGAATTCACACATCACTACCCATACACTAGAAATACATAATGTTCTGTATATTATTCCGAGATACACGCACACAAGACACAGCTTTACATTATGGGGGGAGAAAACTAACAGTTTACAAGGAACAACCCTTCTCCAAGTAATTGCAGGTATTACCTGTGGCTAGATTGTGCATTACTGAATCTCCAGCTCACAGTAATTATTCACGATTACTCACATCTACTTGGAATAGGGGTGTAGGGGATATTCATCAATTCATTGTGGGTGTATCCAGTCCCACAGCCAGTTTGTTGAACTAGTTTAGCATCTATGGAATCCTGTTTTGTAGCTTCAAGTTGACACCTTATTTTAGGTATGCTGCCTGCCCTGCCATCACCTTAATTGAACCTGTTTTGAAAGTAACGGTACAGAAATGGCGATGCCAGGATATCAATAAAAGGAAAATAAACAGCCAGAAATTAACAGCTTCACAGCCAGAGGTCATGGTACATACTGGTACCAATAACACAGGTAGGAAAACAGAAGAAGTCCTGAAAACAGACTACAGGGAGTTAGGAAGGAAGTTGAGAAGCAGGACCTCAAAGGTAGAAATCTCAGGATTAATGCCTGTGCCACGTGCCAGTGAGTATAGGAATAGAGTTAGGTGGAGGATAAATGCATGGCTGAAGGATTGGAGCAGGGGGCAGGGATTCAGATTTCTGGATCATTGGGACCTCTTTTGGGACAGGCGTGACCTGTACAAAAAGGACAGGTTGCACTTGAATCCAAGCGGGACCAATATCCTGGCAGGGAGGTTTGCTAAGGCTATTAGGAAGAGTTTAAACTAGAATTGCTGGGGGGTGGGAACCGAACTGAAGAGACGGAGCAAGGGGCGGTTGGCTCACAAGTAAAGAAAGCTTGGAGACAGTACGAGAGGGAAGACAGGCATGTGATAGAGAAGGGATGTGCACAGACCCGATGGTTTGAGATGTGTCTACTCTAACGCAAGAAGCATTATAAACAAAGCGGATGAGCTTAGAGCGTGGATCAGTGCTTGGAGCTATGATGTTGTGAGAATCACAGAGACTTGGATGCCTCAGGCGAAGGAATGGTTACTTAGATTGCCAGGCTTTAGATGTTTCAGAAAGGGCAGGGAGGGAGGCAAAAGAAGTGGGGGCGTGGCACTGCTGATCAAAGATAGTGTCACGGCTGCAGAAAAGGTGGAAGTCATGGAGGGATTATCTAATGAGTCACTGTGGGTGGAAGTTAGAAACAGGAAGGGGTCAATATGAAGCTATCAGGCAGGAACGTGGAAGCATAATTTGGGAACAGATGTTCTCTGGGAAACGTACGGCAGAAATGTGGCAAATGTTCAAGGGACATTTGCGTGGTGTTCTGCATAGATACGTTCCAATGAGACATGGAAAGGATGGTAGGGTACAGGAACTGTGGTGTACAAAGGCTGTGAAAACCCTGTCAAGAAGAAACGAAAAGCTTATGAAAGGTTCAAACAACTAGGTAATGATAGAGATCTAGAAGAAGATAAGGCTAGCAGGAAGGAGCTTAAGAATGGAATTAGAGAGCCAGACGGGGTCATGAGAAGGCCTCGGTGAGCAGGATTAAAGAAAACCCTAAGGCATTCTACAAGTATGTGAAGAGCAAGCGGATAAGACCTGAGAGAATAGGACCAATCAAGTGTGACAGTGGAGAAGTGTGTACGGAACCAGAGGAGATAGCAGAGGTACTTAGTGAATACTTTGCTTCAGTATTCACTACAGAAAAGGACCTTGGCGAATGATTTACAGCGGACTGAAAAGCTTAAGCATATAGACATTACAGAAGATGAGCTGGAGCTTTTGGAAAGCATCAAGTTGGATAAGTCTCCAGGATCGGATGAGATGTATCCCAGGCTACTGTGGGAGGTGAGGGAGGAGATTGCTGAGCCTCTGGCAATGATCTTTGCATCATCAATGGGGACAGGAAAGGTTCAGGAGGATTGGAGAGTTGCAGATGTTGATCCCTTATTCAAGAAAGGGAGTAGAGATAGCCCAGGAAATTATAGACCAGTGAGTCTTATCTCAGTGGTTGGTAAGTTGATGGAAAAGATCCTGAGAGGCAGGATTTATGAACATTTGGAGAGACATAATACGATTAGGAATAGTCAGCATGGCTTTGTCAAAGGCAGGTCATGACTTACGAGCCTGACTGAATTTTTTGAGGATGTGACTAAACCCGTTGATGAAGGATGAACATTAGATGCAGTGTGTATGGATTTCATCAAGGCAATTGATAAGGTACCCCATGCAAGGCTTATTGAGAAAGTAAGTAGGCATGGGATCCAAGGGGACCTTGCTTTGTGGATCCAGAACTGGCTTGCTCACAGAAGGCAAAGAGTGGTTGTAGACAGATCATATTCTGCATGGAAGTCGGCGACAGTGGTGTGCCTCAGGGATCTGTTCCGGGACCCCTTCTCTTTATGATTTTTATAAATGACCCGGATGAGGAAGTGGAGGGATTAGTAAATTTGCTGATGATACAGAGGTTGGGGGTGTTGTGGACAGTGTGGAGAGCTGTCAGATGTTACAGCGGGACATCAAAACTTGGTTGAGAGTGAATACTTTTCTTCGGTATTCATCAATGAGAGGGAACTTGATGATGGTGAGGACAATATGAGTGAGGTTGATGTTCTGGAGCAAGGGAGAGGAGGTGTTGGAGTTGTTAAAATACATAAGTCCCCAGGACCTGACGGGATATTCCCCAGGCTGCTCCATGAGGCGAGAAGAGATTGCTGAGCCTCTGGCTAGGATCTTTATGTCCTCGTTGTTCACAGGAATGGTACCGGAGGATTGGAGGGAGGCGAATGTTGTCCCCTTGTTCAAAAAAGGTAGTAGGGATAGTCTGGGTAATTATAGACCAGTGAACCTTACGCCTGTGGTGGGAAAGCCGTTGGAAAAGATTCTTAGAGATAGGATCTATAAGCATTTAGAGAATCATGGTCTGATCAGGGACAGTCAGCATGGCTTTGTGAAGGGCAGATCGTGTCTAACAAGCCTGATAGAGTTCTTTGAGGAGGTGACCAGGCATATAGATGAGGGTAGTGCAGTGGATTTTAGTAAGGCATTTGACAAGGTTCCACACGGTAGGCTTATTCAGAAAGTTAGAAGGCATGGGATCCAGGGAAGTTTAGCCAGGTGGATTCAGAATTGGCATGCCTGCAGAAGGCAGAGGGTGGTGGTGGAGGGAGTACATTCAGACTGGAGGATTGTGACTAGTGGTGTCCCACAAGGATCTGTTCTGGGACCTCTACTTTTCGTGATTTTTATTAACGACCTGGATGTGGGGGTGGAAGGGTGGGTTGGCAAGTTTGCAGACGACACAAAGGTTGGTGGTGTTGTAGATAGTGTAGAGGATTATCAAAGATTGCAGATAGACATTGATAGGATGCAGAAATGGGCTGAGAAGTGGCAGATGGAGTTCAACCCGGAGAAGTGTGAGGTGGTACACTTTGGAAGGACAAACTCCAAGGTAGAGTACAAAGTAAATGGCAGGATACTTGGTAGTGTGGAGGAGCAGAAGGA
Source organism: Mobula hypostoma (assembly GCF_963921235.1). NCBI lineage: Eukaryota > Metazoa > Chordata > Chondrichthyes > Myliobatiformes > Myliobatidae > Mobula > Mobula hypostoma. The sequence goes on along the minus strand of NC_086101.1, from coordinate 72,883,841 downwards.
TCTCGGGGTACATGTCCACAGATCCCTGAAAGTTGCCTCACAGGTGGATAGGGTAGTTAAGAAAGCTTATGGGGTGTTAGCTTTCATAAGTCGAGGGATAGAGTTTAAGAGTCGCAATGTAATGATGCAGCTCTATAAAACTCTGGTTAGGCCACACTTGGAGTACTGTGTCCAGTTCTGGTCACCTCACTATAGGAAGAATGTGGAAGCATTGGAAAGGGTACAGAGGAGATTTACCAGGATGCTGCCTGGTTTAGAAAGTATGCATTATGATCAGAGATTAAGGGAGCTAGGGCTTTACTCTTTGGAGAGGAGGAGGATGAGAGGAGACATGATAGAGGTGTACAAGATAATAGGAGGAATAGATAGAATGGATAGCCAGCACCTCTTCCCCAGGGCACCACTGCTCAATACAAGAGGACATGGCTTTAAGGTAAGGGGTGGGAAGTTCAAGGGGGCTATTACAGGAAGGTTTTTTACTCAGAGAGTGGTTGGTGCGTGGAATGCACTGCCTGAGTCAGTGGTGGAGGCAGATACACTAGTGAAGTTTAAGAGACTACTAGACAGGTATATGGAGGAATTTAAGGTGGGAGGTTATATGGGAGGCAGGGTTTGAGGGTCGGCAGAGCATTGTGGGCCGAAGGGCCTGTACTGTGCTGTACTATTCTATGTTCTAGAAGTGGCAGATGAAGTTCAACTCAGATAAGTGTGAGGAGGTTCATTTTGGTAAGTCAAATATAGAGAGTTCTCAGTTCTGGTCACCTCACTACAGGAAGGATGTGGAAACTATAGAAAGGGTGCAGAGGAGATTTACAAGGATGTTGCCTGGATTGGGGAGCATTCCTTATGAGAATAGGTCAAGTGAATTCGTCCTTTTCTCCTTGGAGCGACAGAGGATGAGAAGTGACCTGATAGAGCATATAAGATGACGAGAGGTATTGATCATGTGGATAGTCAAAGAGGCTTTTTCCCAGGGCTGAAATGGCTAGCACAAGAGGGCACAGTTTTAAGGTGCTTGGAAGTAGGAAGAGAGAAGATGTCAGGCTAAGTGTTTTTTTTTTAAAAAAGACGCAGAGTGGTGAGTGTGTGGAATGGGTTGCCGGCAACGGTAGTGGAGACGGATACAATAGGGTCTTTTAAGAGACTCCTGGATAGGTACATGGAGCTTAGAAAAATAGAGGGCTATGGGTAACCCTAGGTAATTTCTAAGGTAAGGACATGTTGGGCACAGCTTTGTGGGCGAAAGGGCCTGTATTGTACTGTAGGTTTTCTACGTTTCTAAAAATTTTGAATAGTAAAGAAATATTCGAAGGAGTAACACCAGTCTTACATGAGAAAATGTTAAGCCAATACTTACACTGAACAGAGTAAGAAGCCAGAAGGGCTGCAAGGTTGTAAGGACAAGGCAACCTACAACAGAGAAATGAAAAATCATGCAGTTATTCCATGTCTAACATGAAAACTTGGACACCTAAACATTTTGGTCAGGTAAGACTTCAACCTAAAATCTACATTTTGCAAGTTGCATACCTTTCTTACAGACATTCAAAATATTCTGCAGTTACTAATTGCAATTTTAAAACTGACTTGATGTGGGAGGTACTTGGAGAGAGGGAGAACTTTGGAATCATTGCGCCATAAGTGACAAAGCTGGGTATTCGAGATATTTACTGACTCATGTGCAAACTGCCTCGATAATGAATGCAACAAGTTTGTCAGATGCATCTTTCACTAAATGCTGCAGACGTTCATAACCAGTGAAAAGACCATGACTGGAAAGTGGAATCCCACACTGGAGCCCCTCCAAACATTTTTTTTTAAACAAATCCAGGCCGAACTGTTTACTTCTGGAAGCCAGCAGGGATTCCAACATCTCAAAATAGTGAAAGTACCCTATGATGCACCTTAGCGAAGTATGCAATATCATACTGCTATCATTTTTGGCCATCACTTTTTCCACACATCCTCATATTTCCCCATCCTGACCCGGATCTGGGCCACACCCTCCAAATATCCGGACCTGCCTCTTGGTTTTTTTTTGCACTACCTTACTTTCCCTTTTCTATTTATGATTTATAATTTAAATTTTTAATATTTACTATCGATTCGTACTCCAGGGAGTGTGAAGCGCAGAATCAAATATCGCTGTGATGATTGTACGTTCTACTATCAATTGTTTGGCGACAATAAAGTATAAAGAATAACAACACTGGTGCACTAACCCCAGTTTAAGGCTTCAATTGGGGTGCAACTCAAATACTTTAAAAACACTTAATTCAAAGCAAATTTATTCACACAAAGTTGCACTTTGCAACTAACTCAGTGTTTTTAAATCCACCTCTATTAGAATTACAATCAGACAAAAAAAATAGTAATTTCATTTTTGCATATTCGAGCAAAAATGCTATATATTATTTAGCTCTATGATCTATGCCAATGCCAAAGCAGAAATATTATAAACTCTTCAGTTAGGTCCAAATTGATGTAGAACACTAGATTTGGACATGAGATTTTTGCCCATTCTGTAAACATTTCATAATGGAGAAAAGCCAGACAGTTATGATGATTTCTGTGGTTTAAATTTAACACTAAACAATGATAACTTTCTATATAAGCGACAGATACAAACATCAGTGAAGAGGCTGGTAGTGTTGAGACAGCAGAAAGATTTGGTCGGATTAAGAGAATGGACAGAAGTGGTAGATGGAATATAGTGTAGGGAAGTGTATGGTCATGCAATTTGGTAGATAAAGATGTACACTATTTACTAAACAGGAAGCAAATTCAGAAATCAGAGGGGCAAAGGGATTTGGAACTCCTTATGCCAAATTCCCTAAAGATTAACTTATGGGCTGATTTGGTAGTAAGGAAGGCAAATGTAATGTTAACATTAATTTTGAGAGGACTAGAATATAAAAGTTGTAATGTTGAGGTTTTATGAGGGCATTGGTCAGATCAGATTTGAAGTACTGTGATCCAATCACAAATAAGAGAAAATCTGCAGATGCTAGAAAACCAAGCAACACACACAAAATGCTGGAGGAACTCAGCTGCCTGGCCTGCTGAATTCCTCCCACGTTTTGTGTGAAGTATTGTGAGCAAGTTTTGGGTGCAATATCTATGAAAGGATATGCTGGCATTGGAGAAGGTCCAGAGAAGATTTATGACAATGGTCCCGGAAATGAAAGGGTTAATGTATGAGGAGCATTTGATGGCCCTGGGCCTGTATTTGATAGAGATTAGAAGAACGTGGGGGATCTCACTGAAAGCTACCAAATATTGAAGGACCTAGATAATGTTCCTATAGCAGCAGAGTCCAGGACCAGAGGGCACAGCCTCAGAACAGAAGAACATGCCTTTAAAATAAAGAGGAGGAATCAGTCTAGCTAGAGGATGGTGCCACTGTCAGCTGCTCAGGCTAAGTTGTCTTCTTCTTCTTCATCAAAGGTTTTTGGGGGAGATGGAAGAAGAATGGGGTTGAGAGCGGAAAAAAAAATCAGCTATGAATAAATAGCGGAGCAGAAGTCAAGGGGCAAATGGCCTAATTCTGCTCCAATGTCTTATGGCCTTGTCATCTGATCAAAATATTGAACTAGAAATTTGTTTTTAAATTTTGTTTTTAGTATCTGGTGGTCACATGATTTATCTTGGGCAATTACTTTCATGCTTTCAGACTGAGATAAACAACCTCATACCTCTAAAAATTTTAAATAAATGAACTAGCTAGAGGTAAGAAGGAAACTATTGGGTTCAATGTCATTTTCAGCCAAAATCAATTCCACTCTATAGTTTACTCTCTATACATTTATCCACTAAATTGTGCAATAGTCTTGACCTCAATACTCCACTTCATTCTTGGAAAACAATCATTCCAACAATTGTCACTAGTTGTCTAAATGTAAGCTACCTTAAACTCAAAGCAGTTCATCTCTTGGTACAAACCTTCCTTTCCTACAGCTGTGAAATTCTCACTGGAAAATTGGACCATATTAGTGAATATATACAGCGAATCATCTGAGACTTCACCTTGAATTGATATTTCTCTGTTCCTGCACATCCACTTTGAATCACTGATACAGAGCAAATGGATAAAAAATATTTCCACCTCAAGGACTGTGATACTATGGAGGAAATTGTTCGTGCAATCCAAGAGAGATCAAATTAAGAACTTCTTGGTCTTCATCCTTGAGTAATTTGAAGTAGAGTTACTAGAAATTGGAAATAAAAATAAATTGCTGGAAACACAGGTGACAGCCGCTATATTTCACGAGAGTTTGAGGAGATTTGAAATGTCACCAAAGACACTTGCAAATTTCTACAGACAGCATTCTAACGGGCTACATCACCATTTGGTATAGAGGGCCACTGGGCAGGATCGGAAAAAGCTGCAGAATATTGTAAACTCAGCCAGTTCTCCCCTGCATCCAGGGCATCTTCAAGGAGCGATGCCTCAAAAAGGCGGCATCCATCATTAAGGACTCCCATTACCCAGGTCATACCCCCTTCTCATTGCTACCATCAGGAAGGAGGTACAGGAGCTTGAAGGCACACACAATGATTCAGGAATAGCCTCTTCCCCTCTACCATCAGATTTCTGAATGGACATTTGACCCATGAACACTTACCTCACTACTTTTTTTTTGCACTACTTATTTAACTTTTTAAATATATATATACTTACTGTAATTTATAGTTTTTATTATGTATTACAATGCACTGCTGCTGCATATCAACAAATTTCACAACATATGCTAGTGATATTAAACCTGATTATGATGTAGTATTTCTGGAAGTTAATATTTCAGCTCAAAGAGCCCCCTTTTCAGAAGGACTTTTGACCAGAAATACCATCTTCTTTTCCCCATAGTTGCCTCACCTGTGGAATTTCTACACGGTGACAGGTACTTCTGACCATCACCACTGAGTTTTTATTTTAAACTTGACATATTTCCAAATAGGATATTAGAATTGACCTGCATTGGGAAGCTATGTTTCTACAGCATCAACCATGATAAGGGATCTTTAAAATGTGTAAAATATAGATGATCTGGTAGTACAAGGAATAGGAGAGATCGTGAGTTAATGTATTACAAGTGAATGCCTATGAGAAAATATTTTAAATGGCATTTATTAATAAAGATGTACACTTAGAAAGGTGATTGTAGTGTATAGAGACAGAATTAATGACTAAATTTAATTAACTGGGATAGAGCTTAAAAATGAATTTTTTTCTTAGCTACAGCCTCAAGGTATTTCAGTTGAAAACTCTTTATTATATGCCAGCCCAAGACTTAGAATTGGTTACTGAAATAGCTTTTCCAAAAGTTACAGGAATAATACTCACCTTCCACTAAGAATATCTTGCTTAAGTTGTAGGAAATATTGGTACCTAATGAAAAACAAGTTCATACAATGTTATAAAATAGATAGTGCAAGACATGTTGCCTATGATCAATTATTTACCTATATCCTTGGTATCATTATCTATTAGTTAGTTTACCTAGGAACCAGCCTACTGAATCTTCACCATACTCCAATGACAAGTATATACTTTCTTATACAAGGAAAAAACTATATACATACCTCAGATGTGGGGGTCACCAAATCCCTGAACGATTACAACAAAACTTGTACTCTTTCATATGGTTTGTCCTTCCAAACAATTGCTACACCTGCACGTTGATCTTTAGTTGCATCTCCAGATCCCTCTAAACACGATACAACCCAACTTCTCAGTATTTAACAATTATTACACCTTTCTGCTGTGTGCACTAAAGTGTAAAACCTCGCATGTTTCCATCTGTCCACTCAGTCAGCATGTCTACATCCTCTTGAAGCCTTTCTACATCCTCCTCTGTACTCACAATTACAACTAATTTTGCATCAGTAAACTTGGAAATATAACTTTGAGATCCAGAAAGCACCTATTCGTTATTTTGTAGTTGTATCAATCTTTAGGAATCATCCTGTTAATTCCAAATCCCTAGTTGCACTCTGAAGAATTGCTTCTTTCCAATAACTTTTTGAAATTCGTACAGCATTTCCACCAGTCTTGCCATCAACCTGGCTGAAGGGGACTATTTTTCCACAGGTACGGAAACCAAATGGCTTCGGAAAATGTTAATTTTGATCATGCAGGCAACATATATAAATGACTGTACAGAAAGTGTACTACAAAGTTCTTTAGTTTAATTGATCTTCAAAGATAACTGTGCTAGAAACACAAGCTACCAGCACCAGTGCAATATCTTCATTACATTTTGCCTTACCCTTGCTGTTCCTCTCTTTGGTCACCTGGTGGCACAAGCATTAAAACAAAGTATTCTTTACAAGGCCAGATTTGTCTAAGAATTAAATGGTAACAATATCAGCTGCTGACTCAACTGAAAACCAATTGAAAGCATCAATTTACTAACACATATGTATCACAATTTCAGTATTTCTTGTAATTGTACAATCTTGCTTTGGAAGAGAGTCTACTTTACAACCACCATCATAGTTTTGTACTTAGTCTGCAGAATGTCACCGTGGTTCACCCTTCAACTGTCAGACTATTGAACCAGATAACTTCCCTCAACTTCACTTGTCCCATTACTGAACTGATCCCACAACCTATGGACTCACTTTCAAGGAGTCTTCACCTCGCATTCTCAATATTTATTGTTGTTTTTTTGCTTTCTTTTAGTATTTGTATAGTTTGTAGTCTGTTGCACAGTGGTTGTTGTGGTCTTTCAGTGATTCTGTTACGGTGCTTAAAACATTGAGTATGTCTGCAAGAAAATTAATCTCAGGGATATATATATAGTGACAAATATAAACTTTGATAATAAATCTACCTTCAACTTTGATGGCACTGATAAAAATCAATGATAAATAAAGAATACCAATATGTAAAAGTTATTAAGATCACTTCAGGTTTTACAAGTATTGGTTGTCAACTTACATTATATTACTAAGTTTTTGATCCCAAGCGTTTTTTTTCTTAAATTGTTTAGATTTGAGATTAAACATGTTTATGAATTTAAATAGTAATAACCCTTGGATAAAACATCAATGCGCATCTTTCAGATCCAGAATAGTGAATTGTTGCGAAAAGGTAAATTACCAGCTTTCTGCATGTTAAATGTGGATTTGAAGCTATCAAGTTCACCGAGATCATCTCTAAAGTTCATGTTAAATAACCACTAACAATCCAAAGCTTTGGTGTGGGTACGTATGAATTAATTTATTGCAATAAATTGACATTCTAGTACATAAGCATGCTGCAAATAGGAAGTTACAAGGCTTCAAGTTGGATCAGAGAATTCAGTGTTTTTAGTTGTACTATACCCAAGGGCAAAGAGAATATTCCATTTATGAAAATTGCCCATAACACATTCCAGTCTTTTTCACTCGATTCCCCACCCTGAAATAAAACCTTCAGCAATTATAGATTCAAGATATGCTTTATGGAAATCAGATAAAAACCCACAAACACAATGCTAGGAAGCTGAACAAAAACAGCCAGTGGGATGAGACTGCACTTGCAGGGGTAAAAAACTGTTTCATTAACTAACGTTAACATTGCTTCAACCTGATATTAATACTAGTTCTCTTTCCAAAGTTGCTACTCAATCCTATCGCTTACAGCGTTCTCTGTCCTACTTTAAGATTGGGCAACTATTTCAGAGCAGTACTAAGATCAGTATTCCACTGCCAAGATTTTAAATTTGATTTTTTGAGTTGCATTACTTCATGGTACAATTAAATCAAGTGCAGAACTTTATTTATTAAATGTTCATTATCACATGGGTTTTTGCTCCTGTATGCAAATTAATTGCCACCCTTGATTAGGTCAAGGTTAAACCAAAGTATTCACCTTAGACTAACTACCCTGAAAAGGTGAAAGCTGACACTGCTTGCTGGAAGAACTCGGAGGGTGAAGCAGAATCTGTGACGGCATTAAGGATAGTGGTTGCTTCAGGATGAGAGGTGGCATCAGGACAAAAAACACAGAGGGAAGTCAGGGAGCATACAGAAGTGAGGCAAGAGGCAAGACAGATGCTATCATAACATGCTAGACATCTCCCACTTGGTTCCCACAAGCTGTTGGGCATGACAATTGATTAAAAGTGCGATAGATGAGGATGGAACTAGATGAAGGTGTGGAAGAGGGTTGATGGGCAAATGGAGTCAGGGTTTTATTTTTTGGGTGGGGGTGGTAAGAGAGTGTCGAGGCAGATGCTATAGGTAGATGGAAACAGATAACAGTGCTTCCTCTTCATTTTTTGAAAATGTGATTCAAGCTTTCATACTTGAAGATGAATAGAAATGCACTTTTATTGATGCAACACTCAATTATTTCCATTCAAATGAAAAAAGACCATTTTTCCAATGACTGCATGATCAGCCAGTATAAAGGTATCAGCTACTTTAGTATAAAAGGAGAATAATACAGATAAAAGTAGAGGAAAGTGATAGAGCAGCTTATGAGGAATTATTCTGTAAATCAACTGATGATAAAAATCAAAAATAAAAGACCTTAATAATTAATTGTGCATAAAACTTTCTTCTAACATCTTTCACCAACCCTCCTACACCCTTCCATGGTTTTAAAAGTGTTCTCAACCCACCTTGTGTATTCTTCTTGTAGCTTATTGAGATCAGTTACGAAAAATTTGACTCTAAAATTCAGGTTGTATGGGGATCCCCCTGCAATAAAAATGATCAGCTTTTTACTTGGGAATTACATGCAAAAGCTGATATTTCAGGCAGTGAAATATATTGAAGTTCAAACTTACTTTTTAGCTGTTTTCTGATGGATTTGTTTGGATCTAGCCATCGCTGGAAAACATTTTAGAGAACAACTTTGAACATTTCCTATCAGATTGAACTACTAAAATGCAACTGCAAAATAAACGAGTTTGCACAACACAAAACAAAATTCAATTAAAAGTCAGCATTTTCAAAAGGACAACAGCACAATATATAGGATACTTTTAATGTGAATATTGGGCAATTTTATTTTTAATTTTGTAACTGCAAGAAATTAAATGAGATGCATGACACAGTAGCGTAGAAGATAGCTCAATGCTATTACAGCTCAGAGGGATCTGGAGTCTGGAATTCCATTCCAGCATCCTCTGTAAGGAGTCTGTACGTTCTCCCCGTGGAATACATGGATTTTCCCCGGGTGCTCTGGTTTCCTCCCACAGTCCAAAGACACACCGGGTAGATTAACTGGCCATTGTAAATTGTCCCATGATTAAATTAGGGTTAATCAGGGTTGTGGGTTTTCTGGGGCACTATAGCTCGAAGGGACCTGAATCACTAAATAAATAAAATTAAAATATGTTCCACAAATAGGTAGTTCACCAATGGTATGCATAAAAAGAACCCAGTTCTAGAGCAGAAACACAAATGTTTAACAGCTACCAGCTTTCCTAGTTACTTCTCCCCTTTCCCAACTTGTTTGAAAAAGTGCAAAGGAAAATTGCTTTACGCTATAAAAAAAATTGTTTCCATGTTTCAAAATAAAATTCATGTAGGTGAAGTTTCAACCTTGAAATAATACCAACTGCACATTTGTGCATTTATGAATAGTTTGTCCTGTATTTCAAATTCATTAGACGTCTGCGCCATAGTTTCATATAAAATTAACTTCTTTTTGCTCACCAGAAATACATCTGCAATTTTCTAGCTACTTGCAAATGAATTAGTTTGCTTTCCCTCTGCTTGAGAACATTATCTTCAAGTTAGCATTTCTTTCAAGAATACATGGGAAATGTAGCATAAGCAAAACATTAGGCCTGACCTGTACACAACAACACTAAAGCTCATGTTGAGCTTCCTTCTAACTTTCTTCATCACATCAGATCTCAACCCATCCCCTACCTCTTCTCAACTATACCTGCACCATTCATTTGTTTTAATCATAGCAGCAAGTTCAACATCATCACTCACTGGGTTAAAAGATGTTTTCAAATATTGTCAACAATCTTACATTAATGATTTCGTCATGCTTTGACCCACAAGTGGGAGCACTTTCTGTGTCTATGTCTACGCCATTAAAATGTGGAAAATTCTTTTCCACTGAATACCATCTGGATGCATCATGGCTTGGGATGGCAACTGCTCTGCACGTGACCAAGAAACTGCAGAATTTTGGACACATATTATTGGTACCAGCCTCCCCTCTACAAGACTCAGTTTATGCTTCTTGCTGCCCAAGAAACCTTAGTAAAGCAGCCAGTATAATCAAAGACCCACCCAGACTCCCTTCTTTCCTTTCCCATTGGGCAGAGGATACAAAAGCACATACTATCAGGCTCAATGACAGCTTTTATCCCTCTGTTATCAGTCTCTTGAATGGTCCTCTTGTACAATTGGACTCTTGACCTCACAACCTACCACATGATCCTGCTCTGCACTTTTTCAGTAGCTTTAGCATTTTATCCTGCATTATCATTGCTTCATCTTATTCAAACCGCAAAGCACTGTAATGATTTCATGTGTATAAGCATTTTGCAAGACAATCTTTTGACAGCATCTTACTACAAATGACAATAAAAAACCAATACCAAATTAATGAAAATCTCCAAGAGGTCACACTTAGCTTTTTCTAAAAAAAAGGAGCCAACTATCATATGCTCTTAACCTGATGTTGAAAAATCAACAATGCAGATTCTTTCAAGTCAGAAAGGAATACTCACAGGGCTGTCTGTTGTATCATCTGCCACTTGTAAACCAAAGTAATCGCGTTCTGTCAAATCAAGATGCCTGAAGACTAAATCCAACAGAACATGTCCCTGATCGTGTTTCTGGAATACAAAACCATAAACTTAATCACGCTACAAATTAATTTGTTACAACTAAATTACAATCCAACTTTACCTTGGGAATGAATCCTACCTCTAATGTTTACGATGCACCATTAAGAAAAAAACAATTTGAAATGATTTACTCACAATGTACAACAGATGCCATGTTGCTGTGCCTTGTTACAATAAACCTACTGTAATTATTTTTCTTGGTAGCAATTAAAGAATTCCTTTAATAAAAAGATCAATTCAAGATTTACAATACTCATTTTTAACAAGTTCATCTACTGAATTGTGCAAATACATTTCTTTATCACTACAATTACACTAATACATTCCTGCATTAACGGGGTTTAGCTGGTGACCCAAACACAGTTCTAACCCCCAGTCAAATATGGTAAGTACGTTCAAGTACTAAGACATGAAAATCTCAATCTTCTGGCAACATCACACAATTGAATTGGCACATCTTTCCAATGTTACAATTCAAGTAACAGTTTTACTTTGTACTGGATCGTATAATCATTTTCTGAAATAATCTGATGATTCTAAAACCAAATTGATCTCAAATTGATGCATTTTTTAACTCCGAACGGAAGGCCCTCATGTTGAGATTTGCTCCCTTGCCCTGAGGACAGATTTTTTTAATATATATTCAAACAGTAGCTGGATCACACTGCTCAATTCTCACCTTTCTAAGTTAAGGCTGATTTATACTTGTGCGTCAAATGGACGCCGTAACCTACGCAAGTGGCCTACGTGCGTTGTGAGCATTTATACTTGTGCGTTGGTGTGTCTGCGTCACTGCAATTTGCGCACGTCACGCATGCACACACACCTGCCCGCGCAAGGCTTCATGATCATGGTAGTCTTTCTCGGGGTAAACAAGTTTGAAGGGAGCGTCTTTTTGCGTAAAAGCGAAATGTGTCTTCCATTTCGGAGGTCTGTAAAGCTTTATGGAAAGCATTGCAGCCAGAGTTCCTTCCCTGCACTTCAGTCGCCCAATAGGAAGCTACTGCAGCGTAGGAGGAAATGTGATGAAACCAATCGGACCAATCACAGTTGTTTGGTCTGCAATGCCGCGACGCACAGGTACATTTTGGGAGAGGTACGCGTCAGGCTACGGTGTAGGGATACGCATAGGCTCTGCATAGGGTTCGATTTGACACACAAGTATAAATCAGCCTTTACTCTACTCCACCCAAAGATCCTGAGTAGGCTTCCTGCGAACTATCCCATTTCAGAATCAACTTGCTATCATCTCATTGAGTTCTCTTTGTTCCACCGTCCTCCAGATAAACTTCTGTTCCTATTCACAACCACCCTTCACAATCTCTTCCCCAATCCCAAACTTCATCACAAGTGACATTGTTTAGCTGTCAATCTGATTATTTACATTTCATATTCACAGCCACTCTCACAATCTTTCCCCGCTCCCAAACTTCATAAGTAATCTTGCTTACCTGTCTATCTAACTACCTACATTTCATG